>NC_053493.1:126161984-126421984 GCF_905171775.1 Rana temporaria | reverse complement strand
GTCTCATCTGACCACAACACTTTCACCCAGTTCTTTTCTGAATCAGGTGTTTATTAGCAGCTTCAGACAGGCCTGTACATGTGCTTTATTGAGCAGGGGGACCTTGCAAACGCTGCAGGATTTCAGTCCTTTACGGCATAGTGGTTTACCAATTGTTTTCTTGGTGACTATGGTCCCAGCTGCCTTAAGATCATTGACAAGATTTCCCTGTGTAGTTCTGGGCAGATTCCTCACCGTTCTCATGACCACTGAAACTCCACGAGGTGAGATTTTGCATTGAGCACCAGATCGAGGGATATTGACAGTTATTGTGTTCCTTCCATTTGCGAATAATCGCACCAACTGTTGTCACCCTCTCACCAAAGCAGTAATGTGCTGTGAACAAGGCTCGTCGCCGAAATTTGTCTGCCGCTGTCTGTGTACTCACTGGTATGGCAAAATAAAATACTTGAAGACTATGGAGTTGCCAGATGTCTTTTCTTGATGACTGTCCTCTCACAAAGCTGCTTGGCGATGGTCTTGTAGCCCATTTCAGGGTTGTGTAGGTCTACAATCTTGTCCCCGACATCCTTGGACATCTTTGGTCTCGGCCATGGTGGAAAGATTGGAATCTGATTATTGATTGCTTCTGTGGACAGGTGTCATATATATATATATATATATATATATATATATATATATATATATATATATATATACGTATAACGCTCACTTTTTTACCCTGAAAATAGAGGGTAAACTGTGCCTGCATGTTATACTCAGGGGGCTGTGGAAAGTTTTTTTCCTGAAACTTCCCTCCTAAAGTTAGGGTGCGTGTTATACGCCTGTGCGTGTCATACCCCAATAAATACGGTAGGTAATAAACCTAGGAATACTCCCTTTTAGGGTGCTCCTAATCATAGCGCGTTACCTGTATAGAAGACACATGGGAGCCAGAAATCTTGCTGATCAAATACTTATTTCACTCATTAAAATGCAAATAAATGTATAACTTTTTTGAAATGCGTTTTTCTGGATATTTTGTTGTTATTCTGTCTCACTGTTAAAATAAACCTACCATTAAAATTATAGAAGGATCTATTCTTTGACGATGAGCAAATGTACAAAATCAGCAGGGATCAAATACTTTTATCCCCTCACTGTATACAACTCTTGGTGGAAAAATACACTTACATTTATGGAATTTACATTCTACAGCCAGGTACAGCATGAGACCCTATGCATATTATTATACAGCTATGTGATCAGTGATACTGAACTTGACATTGACAAATATAAAAAAAAAAAAATACAATTGTAACTATATGGCTGCAACTAATTAGATTAAGCTCTGATTAAAAAGTAACATTTTTAGCACAGCTGGAATGTAGAAGGATGGCTTTACCATCCGTAGTTCACAAAAAAAAAAAAAAAAAAAAAAAATGTACCAGCTATATAAATGTTGCATCTAAAGCTAGATAACAACCAAACTATTCTTTTTTTGGTAGAGTCAAGAACAATGATGGCTTTTGTGCAGTTTTTATTGTCGTTCATGACCCCACTGAAGAGATTTCACCTCATGTCCTGTCAATGTGACAGAGAAGAGCTGTTGTCAAGGGGAGCCGTTACCAAAGGGACCGGAAGACAGTGATAACCTGACACAACAAAGAAGAAAAATCTAACAGATCCCTCCATTCACACTATGCAGTAAGTATGGGCAAATCTCCTACTGAGGCCATTATTGCCTGACCAGTAGCTGTCAAAATAGCCAATGGTGGCTACATATGATTAGATTCAAGCGTCTTGTCGAAATCCGAGAGAATTTTCATTCCAAAATCATAAATCAGAATTTTCGTTCAAATTTCACACCATTAATGCACCACAGCAATGGGCGATTGTCGTGTGGCCATCAAATTTGTATGATCGGGCTTGTTGGAAATATTTTCAAGAATAGAATTTCTAATCAATGATGTGAAAATCGTACGAGAAATATAAATCGAAAAAGAAATGAGCATGAGCTGTGACCTGAAAAGAAAAGGCCACGAAAATTCTGTTCCGTAACAGCAGGAGGTGAAATTGAAGGCTTGGTTGGTCAAATTTAAAAATCAATGGTGGCACCATCAGATCACAAAAACAAAAACAAAAACACAAAATTTATGAGTTTCGAAAGAAAATTTGTTCGGAATTCAACCCATGTATGACCTGCATAACTCTTCCCAATTTTACTGAAAAAAAAAAAACCCCACACACACACACACACACACACACACAGGAAAGATTTTCCTTCACTTCCTGTCGCAAAAAGAAATAGCGAAATCTCCCCGATAACAAACCTCCCTATGGGGCGCTATTTACTAAACCCGGAGATTGTCAAATCTGGTGCAGCTCTGCATAGTAGCCAATCAGCTTCTAGCTTCAGCTTGTTCAATTAAGCTTTGGCAATCAAATCTGGAAGCCAGATGGTTTCCGTGCCGAGCTGCACCAGATTTTGCATCAGATTTTGCTCCGTCGCTACGGAGTCCGCCTGCTCCCGCCAGCTCAGCAGGAGATCTGTCCGCAGATCTCCACAGAGCCGACGGATGACAAGCTCCTCTCTGCTCACTGAGCGGGGAGGGGCTTGTCGGGCACTGCTGTCTCCTATGGAGCGATCTGATGAAAACGGACAGCATGTCCGTTTTCATCAGATCTTACCCAATCATGGACGGATGGGGACGTGTCCCCATACGTCTGTTTTTAGCGGATCGGGTCGGATGTCAGTGGACATATCTCCGCTGACATCCGACGTCCATGTAAAAGGGGCTTTAAAGCCAAGTATGGGCTTTATCCCCCTTCTTACCTGAAATAAAAATTTTAAGTCTTGCCTGAAGATAGGCATTAATTTAAGGGGGCTTTATAGATTAGATTTGGCATTAAATTATACATAAAGGGTCAGTACACTGGTGACATTTTTTCTTTAAATAAAATCTGGTCACAAACAGATATCAGAGAAGCATCAGGCAAAAGATCTGTCTTTTATGACCCTTCCTTGGTGTCTGGTTACAGGAAGCTCTGCCAGGACAACGTGTAGGTTTCCAACAAGGAGACAAACCGTTGTCCTTGCTGTTGGGGATGCACCGATACCAGTTTATCAAGACCGAATACGTGTACCAATACTCTCTCAAGTACAGTAAAACCCTGGTTTGAGATTAACTTAGTTTGAGAGTGTTTGCAAGACAAGCAAATTTTTTTTATAAATTCTGACTTTATATACAAGTGATGTCTCGATAGAAGAGTAGTGTCATGTCACAACTGAGTATAGAAGAGAGGAGCCTCTAAGTGTAGCAATATGGTTACATTTAATGAAGGTACAACATTTAGCAACTGATTGCTACACTTAGAAGCGCCTCTCATCTTTTATACCCTGTAGCTCCTACTGGATTTTGCTTCTAATCCCCTTGGGGAGGCTTCCATTTGTAGATGGACATTTTATGGTTCCACATTGCTAAAATCTTTTTAGATGGACTATAAACTGAAGGACTTATGAACAAATGGTGGTTGTGGAACAAATCATTTGAGTTTCCATTATTTCTTATGGGGAAATTTGCTTTGATATACAAGTGCTTTGGATTACAAGCATGTTTCTGGAACACATTATGCTCGCAATCCAAGTATTTACTTTACATACTTTTGTATAGCCTCAAACCGCACTACATGGAAAAAAGGTGCAGGCAATTTGTTTTAGCATTGGAGCATTTTTCACGAGACACCATCAGATCATATTCACTTCTTCCCAACTAGTTCCAGATCACTGGCCAGTCCCTCTGACAGCACTCTGCTCCACATTCTACTTTCATTTCCTCCACTTTGATCCCCCAGCACTGATTATGGAGATAAGAGGAGCAATGCAGGAACAGATTAATGACACATGGAGATTGGGGAGTGGGGTGCAATAAGGGGTAAATTATGGAGATGGGGGGGTGCAGTAAGGGGTCAATGTAGGGTAAAAGGGGAGCAGGGGTGTAATATAAGGGGTCAGTGATGTATATGGAGATGGGGGAGGGGCAGTAAGGGGTATGAATGCATATGGAGATGCACTAAGAAGTTTAGAAATGGGGAGGTGCAAAACGGTTAATATATAGAGATGAGGGGGATGGGCAGTAAAGGGTTACTGGATGGAGATGGTGTGGCTGTAGTAAGAGGTGGATGTATGGAGATGGGGTGAATCACCCCATCTCCATACATTAACCCCTTACTGCACCCACACCATCTCCATCCAGTAACCCTTTTCTGCCCAACACCCTGTATACATTAACCTCAAGTCTGTGGCTGCTTTCTAAAGAAAATGAACTGCACACGTTTCAAATTCCGAATTATTTTTCGTTTGAAATTCGCACCTTTAAAAAATTGCGCAATTTTCGACCATTAGTGGGGACGCAGCAATTAACCGATTTTCATGCGACCATTGAATTTGAGTGATCGGGCATGTTGGAAATGTTTTGAAAAACAAAACAAATATCTAACCAATGACGGGCAAATCATGTGAGAAATATAGTCGAAAAAGAAATGCGCATTGCCTATGCCCAGGAAAGAAACAAAGATGATTCCCGACTTTGGCCTTGTTGGTTGGTGGCACCATCTGAGCACAACATTTTCCATTGGCAATCGGTTTGGAATTCGACCCATGTATGGCCTGCATAAGGCTTTGATGCACCTGGAATACATCTTAGACATTTAGAGAGCATGCAGGAAAACATAATTTACCTATCCTCAACTATAGAACATTTTAAAACAGTCCAAGACTATAACATTTGTCTCCTGTGAATGGTACCTTATCCCCCATTTGTCGTAACCTTTTCTTTAAAGTGCAATTCTCCCTTTCAGTATCCTTCAGTCGTTTCTTTATGTCTTCATATGCTGTGACCAGTGCAAAGTGTGAGGCCACAGATGCCTCTCCGGAGGACGCAGAAAAAGGAGTGTCTTGATCTCTCCCCTTCGTAAAGTCTTCTATTTCATGATTTAGAATACAAATATCATCATCAATTAGGGAATCCATGTTCCTGTAAAAAAAAAAAAAAAATTCAGACAGTCATTCATTCATTCGTTCGTTCTCCCCCACATCATATACCACATGCACACAAGAAAACATTGTGCTACTTACCATATATACTCGAGTATAAGCCGAGTTTTTCAGCACATTTTTTTTGTGCCAAAAATGCCCTCCTCGGCTTATACTCGACTCACCTTTTTGCGCCTGATCTCCCGGACTTTGGGGACCCGGTAACGACCGGACATAGCTCCCTTGGACCTTGGCACACATATAGCCCCACTCTTCCTCTACAAGTGTGCAAAGTTTGTTGTCCGGGGGACCTACCGCCAGGGAGCACCAATTTTTCAAAGTCGGCAACCCCCTTCCATAAACTCCCATGTTAAAACTGACATTTCTAAGTAACTTTGGGGACCCGGTACCAGCCGGCCATAGGTCCCCCCTGCACACATGTAGCCCCAGTTCCCCTCTACAAGTGTGCAAAGTTTGCTGTCTGGGGGACCTACGGCCGGGGAGCAATGATTTTTCAAAGCCAGGCACCCCTTCTATATACTCCCATGTTAAACACAAGTCTAGTCATGGACATAGTGAGGCATGGACACAGTGAAGCATGGACACACAGATAGACACCCTAGGCTTATACTCGAGTCAATACGTTTTCCCATTTTTTTGTGGTAAAATTAGGTTCTTCGGCTTATATTTGAGTCGGCTTATACTCGAGTATATACGTTACTTATGCAATTAAAAAAATAAAAATGTAAAAACATTGCCATCTCGTAATGACACAGGTGAAGTTGCATTCTTCAAGGGCCAAGTCAAGCTTGTGAATTATAGTAATGGCCGCTAGCGGAGGTTAAAACGACGGTATAGCGGCGCTATACTACCACCGCACCTCCCGCCCCAGTTTGAAAGGGGCCTAAAAGTAGGTGACCTAGCTACTACTCCTCAGAGACCCACCAACTGGCTAAAAAAAACAAAAAAAAAATGCTCTTTTTACAAGGCAGCTGAATCTGTAACTCCAAGGGAGTTCTGTTAACCTTGCGGCTGACGCAAATCCATGAACACAGAACGTGAGCACAAGAAGAGCACCCCATTTTAACTAATGCTCTCTGATATGTTCTAGGATGTTGGAAGAAAAAGTGTCAATAAAGCTAAGTAATGGCATTTAAGCAAGCCTGAAGAGCAAACAAAGTCACAAAACCTGTGCAGGACCAAATCAATAGCACAGCTATTTTCAGAAGTTGCTTCCGTCCAAATTTAAAGTGCTATTTAAATTAGAAATGAACAATTCTCTGGTAATCATCAATACAAACTGTTCTTAAAGCCGAACTCAATGAGGCACAATGCCAAAACTGTAGGTCCAGCATGTCTCCCTCTTGCATACATTTTTATGTTTCTGGCCCAAGTCTGCATCTCCTACAATGGCCTCTCTTCCAAATAGCTCAAGACCAGTTGGGTCACTTTTACGTGCTTCCACAAAGTGTTTTGGGACAGACTGGTAGCCTGCTCCCTTAAAGTGATATTAAACCCTCGTTTTTTTTTTTTTTTTAAAACACTGTCAAACAGCTGATTTAATCATTTACTGATTAAAGGGATGATGGTGGAAAGCTTACTGAGGAGAAACAGGAAGTGAGAAATTCAAACAAAGAAAAAAAACATTTAGAAGGGAAATCAAAAGGAAAAAGTAAGTGAACCAACAATGCACTAGCTTAAAAGGAACCTATTTAGAAAATAAAAGATGAACCTTTACAACCCCTTGAATGTAGAACTACAGTGGGGAAAATAATTATTTGATCCCCTGCGGATTTTGTAAGTTTGCCCACTTACAAAGAAATGAAGGATCCAATTACCATCATAAGTGTATTTTAAATGATAGAGATCTCAGAATACCAACCAAAAATCCATTAAAAAAAAAAAAAAAAAAAAAAAAACACAATACAAATGTTATAAATTGAGTTGCAGTTCAGTGCGTAAAATAAGTATTTGATCCCCAAACAAAACATGACTTAGTACTTGGTGGAGAAACCCATGTTGGCAAGCACAGATAAGATGTTTATTGTAGTTGGTTACCAGGTTTGCACACATCTCAGGCCCCGTACACACGTCCGAGGAACTCGACGTGCCAGACACATCGAGTTCCTCGTCGAGTTCAGTGTGGAAGCCGCCCAGATCTCGGCGGACCGACTTTCCTCATTGAACAACGAGGAAATAGAGAACATGTTCTCTTTTCGGCCCGACGAGTTCCTCGTCGGCTTCCTCGCTGAAAAGTGTACACACGGCCGAGTTTCTCGGCAGAATCCAGCTCCGACCGAGTTTCTGGCTGAATTCTGCCGAGAAACTCGGTCGCGTGTACGGGGCCTTAGGAGGGATTTTGGTCCACTATACAGATTTCTAAATCCTTAAGGTTTCATGGCTGTCGCTTGGCAACTCGAGGTTTTAGCTCCCTCCATAAAATTTTCTATAGGATTAAGGTCTGGAGGCCACTCCATGACCTTAATATAAAGTTATAAGTGTTTGCATATGTAGGACATGTAGGACTACTGCGCTGACCTCATATAAAAATTCATTATTACTGTGAATAATTTACTTAAATCACATGCATAAGAAAATATATATATATGTAAAAAAACACCAATCAAAAAAAGAACACCAATCAAAAAAGACCACCAATCAAAAAAGAACACCAACCAAAAAAGAACACCAATCAAAAAAAGAAATCCAAAGAAATCTTCTCCAAAAAAATAAATAAATATGAGCCTCAATCAATAATACAATGCGCATATGCGCAAAATAAAGTCCAATAAATAATGCAATGTGCGCATGCACAAAATAAAATAAAAAAAAAATCCAATATCTCAGACTTCCAGAAATATCTCAGAAATTCCAAGTAAAATCGTGTCTTGTGTTCTTGCCAAAAAATTCTGTGACTTTTCACCCTTATTTAGTGTCACCACCACCTCTAATATATTATGCGCTCACCAGATCAGGGGAAAAAATACAGCATGTAATCATATCCCGGTATGCGTCTCCTCAGACTTCTAGTAGTGGTCCCATTTATCTCCAATGCTTGTATCCGACCCAATATGTGATAAAAAGGATTTTCCTCATCCACATCGGCTTCCAGTGAGACCTCTTTACTCCCAAAAGAAAAAGCCTCATATGGTGTAGTATGTATAAAAAGGTAGTTTATTTATAAACATTAAAATATGCACTCACATGTTAAGGTGCCCAACCGGCACTAGTTTGTCCAGCGTTACTGCTCAATCTCTCCTCGGCGTGCGTTCCACGCCTCGGTTGTGATGCGGTTCAGCGTGCGGAAGTGCCGTGGAGGAGGCGTGCGACGTATTTCCGTCTACGAAGAAATATTACCCATAGGCCTATGGGTAATATTTCTTCGTAGACGGAAATACACAGAATTTTTTGGCAAGAACACAAGACACTATTTTACTTGGAATTTGAGATATTTCTGGAAGTCTGAGATATTGGATTATATTTTATTTTGTGCATGCGCACATTGCATTATTTATTGGACTTTATTTTGCGCATAGTATTATTGATTGAGACTGCACATTGAGGATCACATTTATTTATTTATTTTTTGGAGAAGATTTCTTTGGATTTCTTTTTTGATTGGTGTTTTTTTACACACACACACACACACATTTCCTTATGCATGTGATATAAGTAAATTATTCACAGTATTAATGAATTTTTATATGGGGTCAGCGCAGTAGTATATGTTCTACATATGCAAACACTTATAACTTTATATCACTGCACCTCCTGGAGGTGCATATAGCAACTGCAGCAGACCTAGCGAATTATTAGATAAACTTTGTTGCGCCGGTGCCACAACACAAACTATACACATGACCTTAATATGCTTCTTTTTGAGCCACTCCTTTGCAGCCTTGGCAGTATGTTTTGGGTCATTGTCATGCTGGAAGACCCATCTTCAGAGGGAAGAAGGTTCTCATCCAAAATTTTACATTACATGGCCCCGTCTACTGGCTGCTTAATGCGGCAAAGTCAGCCTGTACCTTTAACAGAGAAAATGCCCCAAAGCATAAGGTTTCCACTTCTGTGCTTGACTATAAGGATGGTGGGCCAGATTCACAGAGATTTACGTTACTCCGCGGCGGTGTAACGTATCCCATTTACGTTACACCGCCGCAGGTTTACAGCGTAAGTGCCTGATTCACAAATCTCTTACCTGTAAACTTGCGGTGGTGTAACGTAAATACGCTCAGCGCAAGCCCGCCTAATTCAAATGGGGCGTGCACCATTTCAATTAGGCGCGTTCCCGCGCCGAACGTTTTGCGCATGGTCCGTGTTCAAATTTCCCGACGTGCTTTGCGCGAAATTACGTCGCCCCGACGTTTTTTTTTTAAATGCGACATGCGTTACGCCGCTTCGTATTCCCGGACGTCTTACGCAAAAAAAAAAAAAAAAAAATTCGAAATTCGACGCGGGAACGACGGCCATACTTTAACATGGCTGATCTAAAGATAAGCCATGTTAAAGCAGGTGTAACTTTGCGAAGAACGCACGGATCTTCGTGGATCGCCGTACCTAGTCATTTGCATATTCTACGCCGACCGCAATGGAATCGCCACCTAGCGGCCGGCCTAGAATTGCATCCTAAGATCCGACGGTGTAAGTCAACTACACCTGTCGGATCTTATGGCTATCTATGCGTAACTGATTCTATGAATCAGCCGCATAGTTAGGACGGGCGGATCACAGAGATACGACGGCGCATCAGGAGATACGCCGTCGTATCTCTTCTGTGAATCTGGCCCGGTGTTCTTAGGGTCATAGTCAGTATTTTTCTTTTCCAAAACACTCGCAAGTTGAGTTAATGCCAAAGAGCTCAATTTTGGTCTCACCTGACCACAGCACTTTCTCACAATCTTTTCTCTGAATCATTAAGATGTTCATTCGCAGACTTCAGATGGGCCTGTACATGTGCCTTCTTGAGGAGGGGGCCTTGCAGGCAATGCAGGATTTCAATCCATGGCGACCTATTGTGTTACCAATGGTTTGTTTGGTGACTGTGAATGATCTCAATCTCAAGGCAGTTGAGACCACAAGCTCCTTCCGTGAAGTTCTAGGCTAATCCCTTACTTTTCTCATGATCATTATTACCTCATGGAGGCAAAACCTTGCCTGGAGCTCCTGACAGAGGGCGGTTGATGGTTATTATGTATTTCTTCTGTAACGGAACCCCAAATGTGACAGGGGTTAAAGCCGTTTAAGATATTCCATTCCCGAACCCAAGACAGCCATCGACACTCCACACAGTCAGACAAACAAACCCCAATAACGAGACACACAGCTCTGTTTGAGGTTCCACACAAATAGACCCTTTATTGAGAAAAATCAGGCTCTTATAAACAGTTAGGATACTGCAGTCCAAATGAACAATGACCTAACTCCACCCACATCATCACACAATGGTTCCTAACAAGCTCCAATACACATCTTTTTGTAGACATTCTGGCTCCAGCTCTGACATAATTTACATGAGCTAATTAACTACAGCTGATGTCTCAGACACCAGACCTTTAGACTGTCTGTTAACTTGCAATACACATTTATCACAGGACTCCTCCACACACTACAGTGTCAATTAGCACAAGTCACAATGACAGATCCTCAGAAGCCATCCTGGATTCATTTACATCACAACAGACAGACGGGTGTTAATGTCATCAACTCCAGCCATCTAACAGTATGTGTCCCCACATTATGAATGAGCCACTCTTTCAATTAACCTGTTGAGTTGAGAATCAACAAACAGCAGCCAGTTCTCCACAGATATCCTGGAATATATTGTGGATAATAATTACATAATAGTCCCATCTCAGGTAGTCCAAGATATATTCTGGCTGTATTATTTTCTGGCTCAGGCTTTCTAAGAGCTTCTGGGTCCCACGGCCCTCCCGTTACATCTTCCATTTGGGAAAAATCTCCTTCTTACCAAGCTCCTTGCTGATGGTCTTAGGCTGGATTCACACCTATGCATTTTTTGTGCTTTTTGCAGATTTGCACTACAGTCCATTTAACATGGTTTCCTATGGAACACGTTCTGTAGAGAAAATCGAAATGCAAAAAGCACAAAAAATGCATAGGTGTGAATTCAGCCTTATAGCCCATTCCAGCCTTTTAATTTTAGAAGAGCTCCATCCATTAGTGATAGAGTCGTTAGCAGCGAGTTCAAAAATGTACCTATACATTGTAAATACAAGGGCACCTTCATGTGTGGAAAGTGCAATTACTGTAGATATATGCTTGTACAAAAGAACCCTGTTCTTCCAAATGGAAACATATTTTATCCGAAACACTTTGCAAATTGTAGAACCTTGGGAGTCATCTACCTGTTGCAATGTAGCTGTGGTTGCTTCTATATTGGGAAGACCAAGCTGGATTTCTGGAGGAGGGTCTACAGACACATCCACAGCATGCGGTTGTGTGATCCAGACCTCCCCCTGGGACGCCATGGTACATGGTGGAGTGTTCCCCTGTGTCAGATTTCTGGTTCTGGACAGGATACACCCCAATCCCAGGGGGGGGGGGTGACTGGAATAAGACCCTGCTCCAGATTGGAACTGAGATGGATCTTCCAGTTAAATGCTACATTGCCTCCAGGCTTAAATGAGGCGATTTGCTTTAAACCTTTTCTGGAGGGCTTCTCCTCAGGTGGCATAGAAAAATGAGCCACTAATGTAAGTGTAATATTAATATCTGCTGGTTTGCCTTTTAATACCATTAAATCTTATATAAAACTTACAATTCATTAATGTATCTGCTTATGTAATCTTGCCATCTTCTAGTTGGGTCTTATTTAACATTTATGGGGTATGCCAGTCAACTTTATATTGAACACTAGAGGTAGACCGATATGGGTTTTTCTCTGGCCGATGCCGATATTTAGAAATCGGGGCGGCCGATGGCCGATATACGATGCCGATTTATGCGGCCGATATTTTAGGCCGATTTTGAACATTCTTCAATGTAAGGAGAAGAATGCTCCTTACATTGGTGGTCAGTGAGAAGAATGCTCCTTACATTGGTGGTCAGTGAGAAGAATGCTCCTTACATTGGTGGTCAGTGAGAAGAATGCTCCTTACATTGGTGGTCAGTGGGAAGAATGCTCCTTACATTGGTGGTCAGTGGGAAGAATGCTCCTTACATTGGTGGTCAGTGGGAAGAATGCTCCTTACATTGGTGGTCAGTGGGAAGGATGCTCCTTACATTGGTGGTCAGTGGGAAGAATGCTCCTTACATTGGTGGTCAGTGGGAAGAATGCCCCTTACATTGGTGGTCAGTGGGAAGAATGTCCCTTACATTGGTGGTCAGTGGGAAGAATGTCCCTTACATTGGTGGTCAGTGGGAAGAATGTCCCTTACATTGGTGGTCAGTGGGAAGAATGTCCCTTACATTGGTGGTCAGTGGGAAGAATGTCCCTTACATTAGTGGTCAGTGGGAGGAATGCTCGTTACATTGGTGGTCATTGGGAAGGATGTCCCTTACATTGGTGGTCAGTGAGAATAATGCTCCTAACATTGGTGGTCAGTGAGAAGAATTCTCCTTACATTGGTGGTCAGTGAGAAGAATGTCCCCTTCATTGGTGGTCAGTGGGATATTGTCTTTGTAGTTTGGGTCACACAAATCATAAATAGCTGGGCACTCACGGACAAATCGAATGATTTGCTCATTATCGAGGACGTCTTTTTTTTTTTTTTTACCTGTTTGGAGCACACTGTTCCTGAGGGAATAATCAGGAAGTGTGGTGGAAAAATGTGCTTGAGAGGAGCTTCTATGCTGAAAGTATTGGGTGGGACAAGGGTTAAAAAGCTGCTTGTGCTTACAAAGTCGTACTGAAATGGTGTCTATATTATTCAGGTACGATTTGCATGCTACTTGAGGGTTTAACATTGAGGTCTATGGACGTCAACTCGCATGGAAGTTGGACCAAAGTAGTGCAGGGACTATTTTGAAGTCGGCACGACTTAAAGTCGTGCCAGTATGAATGGTGTTCATTGAAAATCATGGAGAATGACTTGTCATACGATTTTGCAGTACAAAATCGTGAGACAAGTCGTATAAGTGTGAAAGGGGACTAAGACAGTGATCAGACTTGGAGGCGACTTCCATTGAAATCAATAGGTACAAATCGCCTACAAGTCGGATTGAAGTAGTACAGGAACCTCTTCTGAAGTCGGCGCGACTTGAGTAGTGTGTATTAACACCGCTCCCATTCACTTACATTGTTTTTCTCTACAGTGCGACTTGGGACGACTTGAGGCGACCTCAAGTCGGATCCCAAGTCGCCCCAGTGTGAACCGACTCTAACAGGAGTTAGTTCTACTGCACCCAGAAAAAATAAAAATAAAGTTTTATCTTTCATATTACTTGAAGACCTATCTTGTTCTCTTCAAACACAAACAAGGAAAATAGTTCAGTGAGATAATCAGAAACGAAAATCCAGTCAGAGGGTGCCAAAGGTCTCACTACAATGGTGGCAGCAAACATTTCCTGGTCAGGTAGGCCTTGTCATACTTCTGGGTGATATACTGTATATTATGTACAACATTGGTAATCAACTTCCCAGATATGGCTGTACTCTGTATATTCAAAATGTCTTTTGTATGCAGCAATAACAGTATATACTGTATGTCACCCGTGTCCAGTAATAACAGTATATACTGTATGTCACCCGTGTCCAGTAATAACGGTATATACTGTATGTCACCCGTGTCCAGTAATAACAGTATATACTGTATGTCACCCGTGTCCAGTAATAACAGTATATACTGTATGTCACCCGTGTCCAGTAATAACGGTATCTACTGCATGTCACCCGTGTCCAGTAATAATGCTATATACTGTATGTCACCCGTGTCCAGTAATAATGCTATATACTGTATGTCACCCGTGTCCAGTAATAACAGTATCTACTGTATGTCACCCGTGTCCAGTAATAATGCTATATACTGTATGTCACCCGTGTCCAGTAATAACAGTATCTACTGTATGTCACCCGTGTCCAGTAATAACAGTATATACTGTATGTCACCCGTGTCCAGTAATAACAGTATATACTGTATGTCACCCGTGTCCCGTAATAACAGTATCTACTGTATGTCACCCGTGTCCAGTAATAACGGTATATACTGTATGTCACCCGTGTCCAGTAATAACAGTATATACTGTATGTCACCCGTGTCCAGTAATAACAGTATATACTGTATGTCACCCGTGTCCAGTAATAACGGTATATACTGTATGTCACCCGTATGCAGTAATAACAGTATATACTGTATGTCACCCGTGTCCAGTAATAACGGTATCTACTGTATGTCACCCGTGTCCAGTAATAACAGTATATACTGTATGTCACCCGTGTCCAGTAATAACGGTATCTACTGTATGTCACCCGTGTCCAGTAATAACAGTATATACTGTATGTCACCCGTGTCCAGTAATAACGGTATATACTGTATGTCACCCGTATGCAGTAATAACAGTATATACTGTATGTCACCCGTGTCCAGTAATAACGGTATATACTGTATGTCACCCGTGTCCAGTAATAACGGTATATACTGTATGTCACCTGGGAATTTGATATCACCCATGTCCTGGGTTCCCAACCAGAAAATGTGCGATTCCTGAAATACATTCATAACAGTACCAAAGACTTTAGTTACATACAAGTAGAGAGCAATGAGGAAAAATATATGCCAAAGAGCGTAGAGGACATACCATGACCCCCACATTAGCCAACGTGAATGAATCCCACCACAGATACAGGAGATAAAAATCACCCCCCCCGAGAGAGGTACAGGGGGATAAAGAGACCCCCCAGAAGGTACAGGTGCCAAACAGACCCCCCAGAGGGTACAGAAGACAAAAGGAGACACATCGACCACTATAAACAAACCTTCCCTCCACCCCCCCCCCCCCCCCCCCCCCCGAGGGTACAGAGGATAAAGAGACCACCTTTCCAAAGAGTACAGGAAGAGACCCCCTCCCAGAGGGTATAGGGAATAAAAGAGACCTCCCCTTCCAGAGAATGGAGAGGGAAAAAAAAGACACACCTCCCAGAGGGGACAGATGATAAATAGCGTCCCCCCTCCCCACCCCTTGACAGTACAGGGGATAAACAGATCCCCGACAAAAAATATATGCAAAAGAGCATAGAGAACATATCATGACCCCCACATTAGCGATCGCAAACCCCACCACAGATCCAGGAGATAAAAATCACATACTGGGGGGGGGGGGGGGTGGGATGAAGAGACCCCCCAAAAAAGTACAGGTGACAAACAGACCCCCCACAGAGGGTACAGAAGATAAAGAGACACTCCCAGTAGGTGCAGGGGATAAAGAGACCCCCTTTCCAGAGGGTGCAAAAGATAAAGAGATTCCCCCAGAAGGTACAGGGGATATGGTGACCCCCTCAGTGGGTACAGAAAACAGAGAATAAATAGATCCCCCAGAGGATAAAGAGACCCCCTCCTTAAATTGGAGGGGATAAAGACCCCCCTACCCCCAGAGGGTACAAGACATGAAGACCCCCCCTCCCCAGAGGGTACAAGAAATGAAGACCCCCCTCCCCCCAGTAGGTACAAGACATGAAGACCCCCCCCCTCCTCCAGAGGGTACAAGACATGAAGGACCCCCTCCTCCAGAGGGTACAAGACATGAAGGACCCCCTCCTCCAGAGGGTACAAGACATGAAGGAACCCCCCAGAGGGTACAAGACATGAAGGAACCCCTCCTCCAGAGGGTACAAGACATGAAGGAACCCCTCCTCCAGAGGGTACAAGACATGAAGGAACCCCCCAGAGGGTACAAGAAATGAAGACCCCCCCCAGAGGGTACAAGAAATGAAGACCCCCCCAGAGGGTACAAGAAATGAAGACCCCCTCCAGAGGGTACAAGAAATGCCCCCCACAGGGTACAAGAAATGCCCCCCACCGGAAGTAGATGAGAAATCCATGGAGAGAGTCACCATACAGGGATATCAGGAGGTGACCCCTCTGTGTATAGCGGGGTATTCCTAGGACGGTGTGGTCACCCCGGCTCTCTGTAGTGATGAGAAGTCCTGAGTCATCGCTGATCATCTTACCTCCGATGTATCGGATGTCCCGACCTGATCACCCCGGTGCCTCGTATGTCATCTACATCGGTCGATCAGCCCCTCCATAGGATGACGATCTCCCCCCATACACCGAGCTCCGGGCCGGCCTGCCAGTTCTCAGGGGGTGGGGCCGTTCCTCTTCCGGACACAAAGGTTACTTTTGGTTTTGTTTCCAGAGGAGCTGAACGTGCTGAGCAGTACTCATCATCCCGGGACTCCGCCCCCTCCGATCATCTCCGCCCCCTCCCATCTCTACTGCGGGCTGTACGGAGAGAGAACCGACCGGGAAAGTTCGTGTCTTCCCTGTACTGAGAATGGCATCCCCGGCATCCCTCCACACGTGCAGGATCGGGAAGTTCTACGAGGAGTTCAATGGCTCCATAGATGAGGATACAGAGTCCGATCCCCCTTATGTCCCAATAGTCCTTCTACTGCCCTATGTGACTAGTGATATTACCCATATATATCTATATATAATGAGATGTACTATTACCCATAAGTATATATATATCTATATATAATGAGATGTACTATTACCCATATATATATATATATCTATATATAATGAGATCTACTATTACCCATATATATATATATATCTATATATAATGAGATGTACTATTACCCATATATATATATATATATCTATATATAATGAGATGTACTATTACCCATATATATATATATATCTATATCTATATATAATGAGATCTACTATTGCCCATATATATATATATATATATATATATATATATATATATATATATATATATATATATATATAATGAGATCTACTATTGCCTATATATATATATATATATATATATATATATATATATATATATATATATATATATAAAATATATATATATATATAAAAAAATATATATATATATATATATATATATATATATATATATAATGAGATGTACTCAGGGCCGTCTTTACCATAGGGCAAACAGGGGCAGCTGCCCAGGGCCCTGTCACTGTTGGGGGCCCAAAGCAATCCCCTTTGAAAAAAATAAAAAAAAAATTTGTTTGTTTTTGTTTTTTTAGGGGTCCGGAGGTCCCCAGGGCCCCAGATGGCAACCCCCCTTTTTTTAGTTATTTTTAAATAAAAAAATATATATTTTTAATATATTTTTATTTTTTATTAAAGGGCCAATTTTTTTTTTTTTTTTTTTAGAGGTCTGGAGGCCCCCAGGGGCCCGTAGTTCCCCAGGGCCCCGGATGGCAACCCCCCTTTTTTTATAATTTTTTTTTTTATATATATATATATATTTTTTTTATTAAAGGGCTCAGAGGTCCCCATGGCCCCATGTGGTAAACCCCCTGTATTATTTTTTTTTTTATAAATGTTTATTTTTTTTGTTTTGTTTATATATTTTTTTATTTTATTTTTTATTAAAGGGCCCAGAGGTCCCAGATGGCAACCCCCCTTTTTTTGTAATTTATTTTTATATATATAAAAAAAAAAAATGATTAAAGGGCCCAGAGGTCCCCAGGCCCAGCTGGAGGGGGGCCCCAAAAAAATGTTTGCCCAGGGCCCAAACCATATTAAAGACGGCCCTGGATGTACTATTACCTATATATATATATATATATATATATATATATATATATATAATGAGATCCACTATTACCCATATATATATATATCTATATATAACGAGATGTACTATTACCCATATATATATCTATATATAATGAGATGTACTATTACCTATATATATATATCTAATGGGATGTACTATTATTGTCTATGTGTTGAGTTATTTTGAGGGGGCAGCAGATTTACACTGTTATTAAACAAGCTGCACACTCACTACTTTACATTGTAGCAAAGTGCAATTTCTTTAGTGTTGTCACAACAAATGTGAAGGATGTGTCTGTGTTTTGTTATTTTTAACATCTTGACTGACCAGAAGACAAAAAATAGGGAGCAAAAAATGCTCGCTCAGCATAACTGACAAATGTGGCAGTTAGTGAGACCTACAAGACCATTTGGGCATCATGATGGAGAAAGAAGCATGCTCTTTTAAAGGGATGCTGGGGATGCCTTATTAACTCCTTCATCCGGAACTGGATCACTGCGTTCCAAGCCTCACTCTCACTATGATCATGTGTTTTGATTGCCATCCATTCTATTCCTACGTGTTCAATTATGCGCTGTTAAAGTGGTTGTAAACCCTTTACAACCACTTTTTACCTACAGGTAAGCCTAGATTAAAGCTTACCTCTAGGTGCTTGAAATATCTCCTAAACCTACACGGTTTAGGAGATATTTTCAAAAATCATGGGCGCCGATCGTGCCGTTCCTAATGGAGGTCGTGCCGTGACTGGCGGCTTCCCCGGAGTGACATCATTGCAGCTCCAGCCAATCACAGCGCCGGAGCCGCGATACCCGGAAGTAACAGCTGGGAGAGATGCTGCCCGAGCGTTGTACAAGGACGGCTGCGGGGGCTTCGATCTGAGGTGAGTATTACATAATGAGCTAGTATGCTATACATACTAGCTCATTATGCCTTTGTCTTGTAGGTGGTGCTTTTTTGTTTTTTTTTCTAGTGGGTTTACTTCCTCTTTAAATACTGAGCTGAACATCACTTCTATTTTTTAGCGGAGACGACATACTTCTAAATGGAGTATATAAACATAAATCTCTGTAACTGCTAATCAGAGTTGCTAATTATCTTTAACCGTTTTACTGCCAGAGCCATTTTTGTGTTTTTTGCACACGTTTAAAAAATGATTTTTATCCTGAAGATTGCATAAAACCTCCAAACATTATGGCCCGGATTCAAAAAGACTTACGACGGGCGTATCAGTAGATACGCCGTCGTAAGTCCGAATCCGCGCCGTCGCAACTTTAAGCGTATTCTCAAACTGAGATACACTTAAATGTTGCTAAGATACGACCGGCGTAAGTCTCCTACGCCGTCGTATCTTAACTGCATATTTACGTTGGCCGCTAGGGGCGTGTACGCTGATTTACACCTAGAATATGTAAATCAGCTAGATACGCCTATTCACGGACGTACGCCTAGCCGTCGCAGTACAGATACGCCGTTTACGTAAGGCTTTTTCCGGCGTAAAGTTACCCCTGCTATATGAGGCGCAGCCAATGTTAAGTATGGACGTCGGGACTGCGTAAAATTTTCCGTCGTTTGCGTAAGTCGGTCGCGAATAGGGCTGTGCGTAATTTACGTTCACATCGAAAGCATTGAATTTTTGCGGGTTAATTTGGAGCATGCGCACTGGAATACGTTCACGGATGGCGCATGCGCCATTCGTAAAAAAGCGTCATTTACGTGGGGTCATGATGATTTTACATAAAACACGCCCACATCTTACACATTTGAATTAGGCGGGCTTACGCCGGCCAATTTACGCTACGCCGCCGCAACTTACGGAGCAAGTGCTTTGTGAATACTGCACTTGCCTGTCAAAGTTGCGGAGGCGTAGCGTAAATAGGATACGCTACGCCCGCACACAAATACGCGCTCCCTACCTGAATCTAGCCCTATATGTTTTCTGAAAGCAGACACCCTAGACTCTAGGGCCTAGAGAATAAAATAGTGGTAGTTCCAATTTTTTATATTGCACAGTATTATTGCAAAGGTCTGGGAGACACAATTTCAGAAAACAATACACTAGTTAATGCACAAGTTAATTTTCAGGGCACACAAATGCAATAAATTACCAATTTTTTCAGTAAAATATAAAAGATGAGATTGCATTAAGTAAATAACTACCCAACATGTCAAAACTTAGATTTGCGCGCGTCTGTGAAATAACGACTAACTTCAGTCCCCTATATTTTCCATGGGTGACACTTTCAGGCCTGATTCACACGTATGCAGTTTGCATATTCCAGGTGCATTTTGCATTTTCAATACTCGCTTTTAATTCAAATATTTTTTATTGGATTTTTAACAAAAGTAGTACATCAATACACGCTTTTGATCCACTCAAGTCTATGGAACTTTGGGCCAGATTCACAAAGCACTTACGCCGACTTAACTCGAGATGCGCGGCGTAATTGAAAAATGCGCCGCGCGTATCTTTGCGCCGTATCCTCAAAACGAGATACGCCTGAAATCTATTTTTTTCTGTCCTACCTGAAAAAATTACACCGGCGCTTCTTCGAGTGCAAAATACGCTAGACACACCGCTGTTTTGATAGGCAAAGATGCAAATGAGGGAGATAAGGCGATCCACAAAATTAAGTGTGTGCGGCGTAGATTACGCTCTGTGCGCATCTGTTAGTTTCATGGTGTAAAATTACACTTTATAAAAGGTGCCCTAATTTTACACCAGCCGTGTAAAGGTCAGCTGAAGCAACACCATTAAGGAAGAGCTGAGCACACACACTTGCAGGACAACAATCTGTATGCCAACATGCCAGGGGCATCCATGCGCATAGCTATACTAGTGACTTTAGTAACTGAGGGTACCCCCTCTTCTGAGGGAACAGCAGTCAGGAGACGCCTCGCAGAATGCATCTTTGCACAGTAAACACACACATTAATCATGGCACAATGAGAATGCATGCCTGCACACCCACTGTGGTCCCTAGCACAGACACATCACATGCACATCTAATTGGATTAGATCCAAGTACCCCCAATGGTACTTGGGAGCAGTAACGCCACGGCTCCAATTATGTCACTGTGCATTCATACACCATTCACATGGACCTGGGATCACTTCTCCCTGGTCCTGGGGATCCCTACTCCACCAAAACTGAGGGTGACACCCTTATTTAATCAGGAATTCCACCCCCACTTGCACACATCATTCACACACATAAAACAAATCATAAGTACAGTATAATAAAAATCAAAAGTAACCCCAAAAATTAACGTCAGCGTCGTGAGCTACGCCTGGGCCGCCCACGGGCATGGCCACGGCCAACCAGGGGAGACTCCTGGGGGGGGTGAGCAGGGGAAGGAGGAGACTCATGGGGGGGGGTGAACAGGGGAAGGAGGAGCCTCCCCTGGTGACTGTCCTGCTGGCCTGCCCTCCAAGGCCACTGCTATCCTGGTCAGACTGAGAGTGAGGGCAGCCGTATTGGCCTGGACAGCCCGGGTGTTGTCCTGGACAGCCTGGGTCAGGGCATTCACCTCCTGGGCTACGCCTGTTGTGGTGGTCTGCAGGTCACAAAAGCATGTGATGACCGCCAAGGAGTTTGTGGCCACATCAGTGATTGACTCCTTAATTGAACCCAGGCTGTCCTCTATCTGGGTCAGAGTCTGTTTGATCTGACCCAGATGGCGGGTCTGCCGAGCATTGTCCCTCTGCAGACGCTCGGCCACCCCCCTGGTCTCATGGGTCGCCATCCTGCCTGCAGCTGAGTCGTGTTGCCTGGGAGGAGGGGAGAGAGAGACCCTTGTGGGTGGAGGCCTGTTGGGGGAGGAGTAGGAGGGGCTACCCCTGATGGTGGCCTGACTGCTGCCAGCCTCAGGGGTAGCCTCAGGGGTAAACAAATCCGAGGCCAAAAGGACTTCCCTGGCAATGTCCATATCTTCATCCTCAGCCTCCACCCCCTCATCCTCCTCCCCCTCAACCTCCTCATGAGGGGAGGTGTGGCCACTCCCCTCCCCTGGGGAATCCTGCCATTCTTGGGACTCTTCTGCAGCCTGTTGTCCTGGGGATTGTGCATCGTGGCCTGATGGCCCAGCAACCTCCTGGCCTGATCGCCCAGCAACCTCCTGGCCATCTGTGGAGGACACAAAACATTTACAGGTTGGAGGATCCACACACTTGGCACATCTTCCCTTCCCCCACCCACACATGCTAATCACCAGATAGAAAAACCCCAAAATTATCTGTCCTCACAGGAGCATCAGAGTCAAAGCCAGGCAGGCCCACCACCTGCTGTGGGTGGAAGCACCGGGCCACTGCCCATTCCTCCTCAGTCAGCCTGACGGAGCAGGGTGGTCCTCCTCCAGTGCCCGTGGCATGGGCATTGATCTTGGCCATCTTGTCACGGACCAGGCTCTTAAGATCGTTTATCTTCTTTTGAATCCCACTGGGGGTCCTCGTCTCCCCCCCCCCCCCCCGCCGCATTGATCTGATCTGTGATTTTTTGAATGAATGCCTTCCTCCTGGCCGGGGGGGTGTTCCGGCTCTCAGGGCCATGCAAATAACGCCCATATCGGGTGATGGCCCTAGCAAGAATCTGCTTCTCTGCGACAGAAAAATGTAACTTCCTGCGCTTCGGTGCCATAACAACCAACACTCAGCACCAACAAAAAACAAACACAACAAACACAAATACTCACACAACAAACAAACACAAATACTTACACAACAAACAAACACAAATACTCACAGAAGAAACGCACACAAAAATCAAACCACACAAGCAGACAGCTAATACAAATTCAAAAACAAACACGGAAAAAACAAACATAAAATACACTCAGAAAAAAAACAATCAGAAAAAACAAACAGAAAATACACTCAGAAAAAAAAACAATCAGAAAAAACAAACAGAAAATACACTTAGAAAGAAAAAACAGCTACTACACTCTACTACTCCTCCAAAACTTTTATCTAACACTAAACTCACCAACACACACCAACAGACGACAGAGCAGAAGCAACTTGCTCTAGGAAAGGGGAACACAGGGATGTACTTTTGCAAGGGAAGTGTGTTTGTCTGGGGCTATTTATACACAGGGCGATTCTCAAACTAAGTACGCTTGGCCTTTTACCTATCTCACTGATTGCGCCAAGCCGAGTTCTGCACATGCCCAGTGAGGTGCAGATTCGTGCGCGCATGCGCAGTACGGCCCGCCCTTCATTTGCATGGGGTCACGGCTCATTACAATGGAGCACGCCCACTTCCTTCCCACTTGCAATAACCCCGCCTTACGCCTCAGGATTTAAGTTACGCTTGCGCAATTTTGGGCGCAAATGCGCTGTGGATACGGCACTTACGACACAAAATTAAGGCGCCGTAACTTAAATGACATACGTTTTGAGTAACTTCATTTGCGACGCTGTTTGTGAATCTGGCCCTAAGAACCAGAAAAAAGTCCCTGGCCCTTTCCACAGATGCAAACGACTTTTTTATGCGTAGGGGTGGCCGACGCGACGAGTGCATTTATGTTCATACGTGTGTGTATGTAGGGGTGGGGGGATTTTATGTGCTCGGGTGTAGCCCTAATTTTACCTTTTTTTTTAAAAAAAAACAAGTTTTCATCCAGGGTCTCATCTGGGCTCCAGTGAATCGAATGCAGGTTTGTACGACGTATGAAAGGGTTAATGCCCAACTCCTGGCAACTTAAAAAATAAACTGCTTGCTTTGGCTAGAGCGCATATATCAAACACAACGCCGCAGGCCGAATCTGGCCCACCAGGCCTTGTCATGTGCAGAAGCCTTCTGTGTTCTGTGGGACAGCTTTGCTCAGGGAATCCTGGATCTAACAGGTCCCTGCACATGCTCATGGCGGGAGCAGACCTTGAGAGGGAGAGAACGATTTCCCTGGAAGGCGCACTGCCTACACAGGGAGGTACAACAGCCAAGCCAAGTAGGAAAGCGAGAGATGGGAGGAAGCTTTGGGGGGGGGGGATTTGGGGTTGCACACCCTGCACTCTGCTCTGTACGTAGCGCACTCTGTATGTAGCACACCCCCAAACCCTGCACCCTGCATGTAAACAGCACACCCCTGACCACACTGTATATAGTGCACCCTTAAACCCTGCACTCTGTACATAGCACACCCCTGAACCCTGTACACACAATGCACTCTGTACGTAGCGCACCTCTAAACCCTGCACTCTCTGCACAGCACACCCCCTTGAACTCTGTACATAGTGCACCCCTGAATTCTGGACACAGAACACCCCTGAACTCTGTACTTTGTACACAGCGCATCTCTGAACTCTGCACCCTTTATACAGTGCACCCCTTATCTCTGCACTCTGTACACATTGCAACCCTAAACCCTGCACTCTGTATGTAATGCACCCCTAAACCCTGTACACAGCACCCCCCTGAACTCTGTACATAGTGAACCCGTGGCCCGCGGCGCCATCTGATGTGGCCCACCACGTCTTGCTCTGAGATGGTGGGTCAGCAAGCCGAGATCACGGGTTCCCGATCCGCCATCTCCGAGCATCAGAGCAAAATGCACTCCACCTGTGACAGGAAGCATCGGCTCTGCTCGCTACTGCAGCCACATGCTTCTGTCACACTGATGCACGGGAACCGGCGATCTGAGACATCAGCCAGCAGTGCCATCAGTGCCAGTACCAGCCACCAGTATCAGTCACCAGTACTTGCCAGCAGTACCAGTACCCGCCAGCAGTATCAGTACCCGCCAGCAGTACCAGTACCCGCCAGCAGTACCAGTACCCACCAGCAGTACCTGCCAGCAGGCAGTACCCAACAGCAGTACCATCCTTGGAGGACAGTCAGCAGCAGCCACCAGTCATAACCACCTGGGGGGCAGCAGAATCCTGAGGAAGAAGTGAAGATTGAGGTCAGTTAAGGTGCAGGTAAGCCGCTGTGCATCAGTGTGAAAGCAGCCTTAGCCTCCTTTCACATGATCGGTCATCCCCACAACCCTTGCCCGGTGGTTGTGGGGGTATGCGGGCGAGAGGCTTATCAGAATCTGGAAGACAAAGGGGACCCCCAGATCCTGACCCCCCCCTGTGTGACCCCCCCCTGTGTGAAATGGTAATGGGGTACACTGTACCCCTACCATTTCACGAAGGAAGTGTAAAGTCTTGTAAAAAAACACACACACACACACACACACCGTAGAATAAAGTCCTTTATTAATAAAAAAAAAAGAAAAAAACTCCAGCGGTGATAATCCACTCGTTCCCGGCTTCCTGCTCCAACGTTGTCCTGATTCAGCGACGGGTGCGGGTGATCTCCAGCGATGAGAAGATCCAGCGACGGGTGCGGGTGATCTCCAGCGATGAGAAGATCCATCCATCCAGAGCGCAGCATCGCCGACCTCCTCTCACCGCTGGACACAGCCCAGTGAATGACGCGCTGAAGTTGTGACATTTCTTATATAGGGAAGGCAGGGCCACCCGTCACGAGACCCCCCCCCCTCTGACGTACCCTCTGATACGTCACTGGGGAAGCCCAGGAAGAGGGAAGACGGGGCTTACTCAGTGACGTAGCAGAGGGTGCGGGGTCACGTGACGGGTGGCCCTGCCTCCTCTATATAAGTAATGTCACAGCTTCAGCCTCTCATTCGCTGGGCTGTGTCCAGCGGTGAGTCGAGGTCGGCGATGCTGCTCTGGATGGATGGATCTTCTCATCGCTGGAGATCACCCGCACCCGTCGCTGGATCTTCTCATCGCTGGAGATCACCCGCACCCGTCGCTGGATCAGGACAACGTTGGAGCAGGAAGCCGGGAACGAGTGGATTATCACCGCTGGAGTTTTTTTCTTTTTTTTTTTTATTAATAAAGGACTTTATTCTACGGTGTGTGTGTTTTTTTTTTTACATGACTTTACACTTCCTTTGTGAAATGGTAGGGGTACAGTGTACCCCATTACCATTTCACACAGGGGGGGGTCAGGATCTGGGGGTCCCCTTTGTTAAAGGGGTCTTCCAGATTCTGATAAGCCTCCCGCCCACATACCCCTACAACCACCGGGCAAGGGTTGTGGGGATGAGACCCTTGTCCCCATCAACATGGGGACAAGGTGCTTTGGGGGGCACCCCAAAGCACCCTCCCAATGTTGAGGGCATGTGGCCTGGTGCGGTTCAGGAGAGGGGGGGGCCGCACTCTGTCCCCCCCTCTTTTCTGCGGCCGGCCAGGTCAACATGCTCGGATAACGGGTCTGGTTATGGATATTTAGGGGGAACCGCACGTCATGTTTTTTTTTAAATTGATGGCAGGGTTCCCCTTAATATCCATACCAGACCTGAAGGGTCTGGTTATGGATATTTAGGGGGAACCGGACATCATTTTTTTTTAAATTGACGGTGGGGTTCCCCTTAATATCCATACCAGACCTAAAGGGTCTGGTTATTGAATTTGTGGGGACCTCCGCACATTTTTTTTTCTAAAAGTCTGTGTCCCATTGACTACAATGGGGTTCGGAGTTCGGGTTTTTTTTTAAAGTTCGGGTTCGGACCCGAACATCCAGGTGTCCGCTCAACTCTATTTATGAACATAGGATTTTATAGCCTTATCCAGCAAATGCCACTTTGTAGTTAAAATTGTTGCCAGCTGCTAATGTTTCTGCACTGCTAATAGTAGTGCTGTGGTTGCTGTAATTTCCTCTTGAGTATTTATTTCCTGATAAAAATTCAAGTCATTTATCGTCTCCAATAATAACCCTGGAGATCCACGACTCTGCATTCTGTGCAAAATGCTTCGAATATGTGTATGTGTCTGTACTTTCCACTAAAAGCATTGGTATAGCATATACATAACATTTTTAAATTTAGATTTTTAGATTGAACTTCTAATTACCAATATATCAATGTATATGTTACTAGATGTTAAATAGGGTAGACACAAAGATTTAAGAAGCTTACAACATTATAATCATTATAATCTGTGTGTGTGTGTGTGTGTGTGTGTGTGTGTGTGTGTGTGTGTGTGTGTGTGTGTATATACAGTCCTGATCAAAAGTTTAAGACCACTTGAAAAATGGCAAAACATCATATTTTACATTGTTGGATCTTAACAAGGTTCCAAGTAGAGCTTCAACATGCAACAAGAAGAAATAAGAGTGAGACAAAATATTTTTTGAGCATTCAATTTAATGAAAACAACGAATAAACTGAAACAGGCTGTTTTTCAGCTGATCAAAAGTTTAGGACCACACCTTAAAAAAAAAAACTAAATCCCCCCAAAACAGAAATCCAACTTCCAAACATGAACTCAGTAATGAGTAGCTCCGCCGTTATTGTTGATCACTTAAAAAATTTGTTTCGGCATGCTTGATGCAAGCGTTTCCATGAGGTGAATGGGAACATTTCTTCAAGTGGTGAAGACAGCCGCACGAAGGCCATCTACTGTCCATTTCTGTAAACTTCCCTTGCCATCCATCTCCAAAGGTTCTCAATTGGATTTAGATCAGGGGAACACGCAGGATGGGCCAAAAGAGTGATGTTATTCTCCTGGAAGAAGTCCCTTGTCCTGCGGGCATTGTGTACTGTAGCGTTGTCCTGTTGAAAAACCCAGTCGTTACCACACAGACGAGGGCCCTCAGTTATGAGGAATGCTCTCTGCAACATCGGGACATAGCCAGCGGCCGTTTGACGCCCCTGCACTTCCTGAAGATCCATTGTTCCACTGAAGGAAAAAGCACCCCAGACCATTATGGCGCCCCCTCCACTGTGGTTAGTAGAAAACATCTCAGGTGGGATCTGCTTGTCATGCCAGTAACGTTGGAAACCATCAGGACCATCAAGGTTACATTTTTTTCTCATTAGAGAATAAAACTTTCTTCCACCTTTGAATGTCCCATGTTTGGTGCTCTCTTGCAAAGTCCAAACGAGCAGTTCTGTGGCATTCAAGGAGGTTTTTGAAGACGTTTTTTGTTTTTGAAGCCCTTCAGTCTCAGATGCCGTCTGATGGTTATGGAGCTGCAGTCAGCACCAGTAAGGGCCTTAATTTGGGTCGAGGATTGTCCAGTGTCTTGATGAGAGACCCTGCTTATGCAGTTCAGCAACCCGAACACATTAAAAAAGGGAGAGTTTTTTTGCCTTTGCCATCACAACGTGTGACTGCCTGACAGAAAATGACAATGAATCCACATCTTTGCACAGATTTGGCCTTTTAAAGGCATGTGGTCCTAAACTTTTGGTCAGCTGAAAAACAGCCTGTTTCAGTTTATTCGTTATTTTCAATTAATTGAATGCTCAAAAAATGTTTTGTCTCACTCTCATTTCTTCTTGTTGCATGTTGAAGCTCTACTTGGAACCTTGTTCCAACAATGTAAAATATGATTTTTCGCCATTTTTCAAGTGGTCTTAATCTTTTGATCAGGACTGTATATATATACACATATATATACAAGGGGAGAAATGCCTGATTGTCTGTTCATACAATGTATGAACAGCGATCAGTCATTTCCCCTAGTCAGTCCACCCCCCCCTTCAGTTAGAACACCCCCATCGAACATACTTAACCCCTTCCTCGTCCCCTAGTGTTAACCCCTTCCCTGCCAGTGGCATTTTTATAGTAATCAATGCATTTTTATAGCACTGATCGCTATAAAAATGACAATGGTCCCAAAAATGTGTCAAAAGTGTCCGCCATAAGGTCGCAGTACCGATAAAAATCGCCGATCGGCACCATTACTAGTAAAAAAAAGATATTAATAAAAATGCCATAAAACTATCCTCTATTTTGTAAACGCGATAACTTTCTCTTTCGTTCATTGACGGACACAGCCTTAATCTTAACTTAGTGGGTATTAGCCTTCCATTAGGAGTTGACTAGGCAGAAACTTATCTAAAAGGTTAACTTATCATACACACCCTATAGCCCCGCCCAGGGGGCGGGCCCTCTGGGTATAACCCCTCTCTCTGCATCTCGCAGATCAGTTTTTTTCTGCCTAGTTTCAGGAGAAGACATGGCCCCTTCAGGCACATGGCTTGGAGGCTGTAAGTTCAAGATGCTGGATTTTTATTTTTTATTTTTTTCCTGCGATCTTCGATCAACTGCTGACTGAGCGACAGGCTGGATCTTGGATCCTTGTATTCTTCCCAGTTTCGGCCATCGAGCGTGTGCCGACCGTAGCTACGCGCTGGGTCGTCCACGACATGCCCGTCGCTCTACGGGTGGCCGGTGAGCTATACGCTCCAGGGCTTGCATACCGGTCTGCAGGGCCGAGTCGCAGTAGCCTGGCCGACAGTCATCTCCGTTACCATGCGGAAGATGCACTGTCCAGGATGCTTCCAGCATAAAACCACAGGAGGGTAAGTACTACTACCTTGCTTCGGCAAGAAAACAGAGCTGGGCATCCCTGGAGAGGTGAGTAAAGGGCTATATATTTCCCTTCTCCCCTCCTTCCCCTTCCCTTCTCCCTAGACTGCTGAGGTGGGGGTTGCCCTGGGGAGCCCCACCTGAGAACCAATATAAAGTACAAGTGCATAGATATTGCTTACCTGTGTCCATGTTGTCAGCTGCTGCTTCCCTCTTTCAATGTAGAGAGCTGCATAAGAGATTCTGCTGCTGTGTGTTTGTACCATGCTGGATTGTTTGTATACCTGGCGACCATTTTCTTGTAGCCTCTATTCAGAGCTCGGCGGCCATACTTCTCTGGTTTATATACACTACGGCGGCCATTTTCTTGTAGCCACTTGGCCTCTACTCAGAGCTCGGCGGCCATAATTCTGGGGTCTATATGCACTATGGTGGCCATTTTCTTGTAGCCGCCTAGCGCTGGAGGTGTTGCTCACACGGCGCCCAAGGGGGGGCTGTACCGCGTCTCCTGGCTGCTCAGCGGCCTGCGCGGTGCACCCCAAGAGGGGCGCTTAGAACGGCTTCCTCCAGCAGAATCTCCCCATGAAACTGGGGCCTCTGGTCTCGCTCGGCGGCCATTTTTTTGTAGCCCATGCAAGTATTACAGCACTGGTGGCCATGCTTTTGGAGCCTCAGTATGTCTGGCTCAGCAGCCAAACAGACACACGCTACTGACTAGCAAACAAGCTGATAAGGACAACAGCCTTGTAGATAGCAGCCATTCAGCAGACTGATAGTTATATTCAGCGGACAAGTAGCAGCTCAGCAAAACAGCACTGCACTGCTGGTTCCAGGGTGGTGAGTCCTCTGGGGGGTACCCCTCATCTCTGCTGCAGTTAGGAGAGTGGGTTGTCCATCTTGCTTGGAAACCCTGTGTCAAGCGTGTGGGCAACATGGCGTCAGAAACAGACGTTTCTTTCCCTGAAAAACCTGAGCTGACAATTGATGCCCCTGTACCCGATGTACTGGTGGACGCTAGGTTGGCAATCCTAGAGCCCTTCATTGCCAAGGTGGAATCAGCGTGTGGAAGAATGGGGGGCTAGAAAGCGCCCCCTCCCCCAGCCATCCTCTGGGGACTACTCAGATACGGAGCCAGGTCTAGCTGACACTGCAGACCTAGAGCGGCCAGACAGTGAGGATGACTCTGGACCCAGGTCAGCTCGCGCGAAGGCTCTGGTGAGTAACCTTATCACCGCAGTGCGAGATACCCTAAAAATAGAGGGGTCTGTAGAAGCAACAGAAGCGCCTCTCCCCTTTGGGTTCTGTAAGGCGACCCGCACTGCTAAGATGTTCCCTACAAGGAATGGGACAGACCACAAAAGACCTTTTATGTACCTAAAAACCTAGCGGTACGTTACCCACTGGAGGAGAGTTTTCTTAAAGGAATGGACCTCGCCCCCCACAGCGGACCCTCCTGTGTCCAGACTAAACAAACTGACCACCCTTCCAGTGGAGGGGGCTCCTGCCTTCTAGGACCCGGCGGACAAGAAGGCAGAGTCAATATCCCGTAACCTATACACTGTAGTAGGTTCAGTGGTGCGCCCAACCATAGTTGGGGCGCTGGTATCCCAGACACTCACGGAGTGGGCAAAGTTACTGCTCAATGGGTTACAAACACATCACGCTCCCTCCCACGAGGTAGCCCTAGCGGAACAACTGGTACAGGGCCTAAAATTTGTGTGTGAATCAGTCTTGGACACTATTCCTCTGCTGGCCAGAGCTTCTGCTCAGGCTGTGGTGTTGCGCCGTCTACTGTGGTTGAAGAACTGGTCGGCAGACCAAGCTTCCAAGAAGGCCCTAATGGACCTGCCCTTTAAAGGCGATAGACTCTTTGGAGCTTGCCTGGATAGCATTATTAAGGATGCCACAGGAGGTAAGAGAACCTTGCTCCCACAGACCTATAAGGGGAAGGAGCCACGTCGGCGACAGGGGCCCTTCTTTACCGCACCCAAGCGTTTTTTTCGCCCGCCCAGCACTGCGGGAAGAAAACCACAGGCCAATAAAACGCCTGCTCAGGGACAGAGACGTCCCTGGTTTTGCAAACCCAACAAACCCCTTAACAAGACCACGTTCGCATGAGGTTGCGCACCAAACAGATTCTTTCCCTCCAACCTCCAGCTACTACCGGCCCCTCTGACCTGCTGGAACGCGGGGTGGTAATCCCTGTCCTAGTACAGGATCGGTTTCAGGGGTTTTCACTCCAATCTGTTCATTGTATCAAAGAAGGAGGGCGTTTGTCCTATCCTGGACCTCTGGGCCCTCAATTGCTTTGTGAAGGTACAAGGATTCCGGAGGGCATCAATCCGCTCTGTCATTACTACCCTCCAGCCGGGGGACCTTCTGGCATCCATGGACATCAGGGATGCCTATCTACATGTTCCCATATGCACAAAGCATCAGAAACTTCTGCGCTTTTCGGTCGGGGAAGACCACTATTAATTTGTGGTTCCCCCCCTTGGCCTGGCATCGGCACCAAGGGTGTTCACCAAGGTGGATTGCCTCAATTCTCGCCCTACTAAGACAACGTGACATCGCTGTTGTGGGCTACTTGGACGACCTGCTTCTGAGGGCCGCTTCAGCCTCAGAATTAGAGGTGAGCGCATCTATAACTCAGGCCCTCAGACACTTGGGTGGCTACTGAACATTCAGAAGTCAGTAATGGTAACGACTCAATGCCTAGTGTATCTGGGATTGATTCTGAACTCCTCAGAGGCAAAGGTTTGCTTCCCTGTGGAAAAGTTGCAGACCTTTGGGCTGCGATGCGGTAGTTGACATCCCAGAAGGGTCATCACCTCGCTTTGCATGTGAGTCCCGGGCCTCATGGTGGCCTCCTTCGAGGCGGTACCATAGGCGCTAGTGCTACAGAAGGAAGATTCTGTCCAGATGGGACAAGTGCCCATAATCCCTGGATTATAAGATCCGGGTGAGCCACCTGGTCAGGCCCTCCCTGGTGTGGTGGCTGACCTCACCGGCACTTCTGTCCGGGAAGTCGTTCCTTCCTTATCACTGGATAGTCATCATGAGGGACGCCAGCCTTACCGGTGGGGGAGTCTGGGGGGGGTCAGTCGACCCAGGGTCGCTGGTCTCCAGAGGATTCCCATTTGCCGATCAAGGTCCTGGAACTTAGGGCGACCAGGCTGTACCTCTCCACATGGTCTCAGAGGCTACGAGGGCATCCAGTCAGGATCCGGTCAGACAATGCCACGGTGGTGACATATGTCAACTATCAAGGAGGAACAAGTAGCTCGGCTGCAGCGTCAGAAGTCGCACACATACATATACATTCCGGGTGTGGAAAACTGGCAGGCGGACTACCTGTGTTGCCAGATGCTGGACCAAGGAAAATGGTCTCTGCACCCGGAGGTGTTTCAGCTCCTTTGCCCAAGATGGGGCACGCCAGTAGTAGATCTCCTGGTGTCTCGACTCAATTGGAAGGTATTGAGGTTTGTGGCCAGGTCAGGAGAACCCATGGCCAGACGCGACAGATGCATTAGTGGCGCCGTGGAGTCAGTACCGGCTAATCTATGCCTTCCCTCCTCTAAAGCTCCTGCCTCTTCTGCTTCGCAGAGTGGAGGCAGACGGGATTCCTATGATCCTAATTGCTCCAGATTGGCCTCGGTGTCCTTGGTACGCCAATCTAGTGCGGCTAGTAGCAGACGTCCCTTGGCGTCTACCGCTGAGAGAGGACCTGCTGTTACAAGGTCCCATACTGCATCCTGCTTTACAGTCGCTGGCTTAATGGCATGGCTATTGAAAGCCAGGTACTAAGAGACCGGGGCCTGTCAGACTCTGTGATTCCTACCATAAGGAAGGCTAGGAAGTTATCCTCTAGGAGGATTTATTATCGCACTTGGAGAGCCTACTTAGCCTCTTTGCGAGGAAATGAAGTGGAATCCACAGACTTATTGGTTAAGGGACAGATATCTGCCCTGGCTGTTTTCTTTCAGTGACCCCTGGCGACTCACTCTCTAGTGAGAACATCTCTACAGGGGGTTCGGCAGGTGGCCCCTATGGTCCGTCCTCCACTACCTCCGTGGGGATTTGAATAGCAGACGCACTTTGGCGTCTACCGCTTAACGCCATGACCTCTAGGTGCCTCAGAACCACTGTTTAAGAACATTAGGGAAGTTCCCTTGTTGACACTTTCTCAGAAGGTGGTCCCTTTGGTGGCTGTTATGTCAGCTAGGATGGGTTCTGAGCTGGCAGCCTTGTCATGAAAGGCTGCCTATCTGATCTTCCACAAGGATAAGATGGTGCTGCGTTCGCAGCCTTAGATTCTTCCTAAGGTCATTTCGACCTTCCATCTCAAGGAAGACATTGTACTGCCATACTTGTGTCCTCATCCGTCGAATCCTAAGGAGACGACGTGGCATTCCTCGGACGCTGTCCGAGCTCCGAGAATATGCTTGTCTGTTACTGCTCCGTTCCGGAGTTCAGACTCACTGTTTGTTTCAGTGGCTGGTCCCAAGAAGGGCCCAGCGGTCTCATCGGCCACCATTTCGAGGTGGACCTGACTGATCCTGATCAGGCTTACGCCATAAAGGGTCGGCGCCTCCCTATCACGATGCATTCGACCAGGGCAATGGTGCCTCTTGGGGTTTGACATCAAGTGTCTGTTTCCCAGGTGTGTAAGGCGGCGACCTGGTCGCCCGGTCACACTTTCACTAAACTTTACAAGTTGATGTGAGTGCATCTTCGGATGCTTCTTCGGCCGCAAAGTTTTGCAGGCGGCTGTTTAGAGTTACAACTCCTCAGTTGAGGAGCTCTGTTTTGGGGTGAAGTTAATTTTTTTTTGCTGTTCCCACCCCTCATTTTGACACTGCTTTGGGACGTCCCACTAAGTCAAGATTAAGCCCGTCCATGAACGAAAGAGAAAATAGGATTTTATGCTCACCGTAAAATCTCTTTCTCTGAGTTCATGGATGGACACAACACCTTCCCCTCCTTTTTATGTTTGTACTAATTTTTGACAAACTGATCTGCGAGATGCAGAGAGAGGGGTTATACCCAGAGGGCCCGCCCCCTGGGTGGGGCTATAGGGTGTGTATGATAAGTTAACCTTTTAGATACGTTTCTGGCTAGTCAACTCCTAATGGAAGGCTAATACCCACTAAGTCAAGATTAAGGCTGTGTCCGCCCATGAACTCAGAGAAAGAGATTTTACGGTGAGCATAAAATCCTATTTTTGCACAAACCAATCAATAAACGCTTATTGCGATTGTTTTTTTATGAAAAATATGTAGAAGAATACGTATCGGCCAAAACTGAGGAAAAAAAAGTTTTTTTTATATATTTTTGGGGGATATTTATTATAGCAAAAAGTAAAAAATATAATTTTTTTTCAAAATTGTCACTCTATTTTTGTTTATAGCGCAAAAACTAAAAACCGCAGAGGTGATCAAATACCACCAAAAGAAAGCTCTATTTGTGGGAAAAAAGGGACGCCAATTTTGTTTGGGAGCCACGTCGCACGACCGCGCAATTGTCAGTTAAAGCGACGCAGTGCCGAATCGCAAAAAGTGGCCTGGTCTTTGACCAGCAATATGGTCCGGGGCTTAAGTGGTTAAAGTCCAAATCTGGGTTTGCTGCAAAAATAAATAGCGGCAGCCTTAGTCCAGCGGCCCCAGTCTACTGCTCTGCCACCCTGAAACATATATGAGCCCTTGACATCATAACTACAATATAGGAATAGCAGTGGCTGGACTCTCCTGCTCTGTATGTCATTGCATCACAAGGAGCCAGCCACACAATCACAGATAGACAGCAGCTTCGGAGACTGGTCATCTACCAAGGAGGAAGCCTGCAGGATCCACATAGCTAGGGATGACTCCCCTGATTTTGGTAAAAATTATTTTGCGCCAAAAGTAGAAGCTCTCAATTTCACTAACTGAGCTGCTTAGGCTTGAGTGTTTTTTTTGGGGGTATATTTTATTGTTATTAGTATACTGTTGCTTTTTTCTTTAACTATCCACAGCTGTCAGTAAGGTAATAAAGCTAATATCCAGTATGGTACTTCTTTCTGTAACCACCAGGAGCCATGTAAAGTCCATTGCACGCTTAATAAACACCAAAACCCACCCTATATTTACCTTCTTCATTGAGCGTATTTCACCAAAGTGGCAACAGTTCTACAAAATCACCTGTTTTGCTGAATTTCTGGAAAACAAAAACTCACAATTTTGTTCATCCCCATTCATCTGTACTGCATGTGCATAATGCAGTTGCAGGCCTTATTCCAGGGGATGAGGTGGTGGGAAGGGTGTCTTCAAAGCAGTAGGGATTTTATTTGGAATTTAAATAATATTTAAATTGTGCATATGATATATATGGATATATTTTTTTTAAATTTCATAGAATTACATTTTTACAATGTAATATTATTAAGTGGTTTTAATATATTCCTTCTTGTATTTAAAGCCTTGTGGAAGAAAACATTTAGAACAGACTGTTCTTCAATTAATAATTTGTTAATTGATCAAACTACATTTCAAGAATCTTTCACTGAGCACTGCTGCGTTTACCCATGCAAGCATTCATATGCAGGCATGCACAGGCAAGCGTGCATCACTTTGCCAGAAAGTAAATGGCAGAAAAAGACCAGCATTATTAAATTAGGTGCAAAGTATGCCAAAATTGCACAGGGAAATTTCTGTGGGGAAAATGACTAATGTATTTTAGATGGAACTGATTTACATAATGAAATCCAATTAAGATTAACAGGATATGTTTATTTTAATCATCTATCTTGCTAGTCATAATTCTATTTTTTTTTCTCTAGTTTTTATTTATTTTTGTCAGATTGAATTATATTGTAGCTGAGACCCCATACAGAATATTTAAATGGGAAAATAGATGTTTTAATTATTTTATTGGCTTAACATTCTTATTATTTTTATTAACTGTAGTTGATCTGTTTATTTGTTCTTTAGGCTGTCATAGGCAGTCATTCTGTAACTTGATCATTTTTTTTGTATCTCATCAGCTTTGGTGTAGTATGGCAGTTGTTAAAGTGGGGTTTCAATATTGGGGTTCACAGGTTGCGTCATGTTGCTGTTCTTAGCAAATTTAAAATCTGGTTGTGGGTAGAGTAATTCTACAGAGTTAATTGGTTGGGTCTAAATTCGAAAAAAACAAGTCTCCACTATGAAGTGTGTATAATACTTATTAACCTAAAAGTTCTCTTTCACCTAGAGATCATAAACACAACATAACTCAGGGCTTGAGTACTCCAACTTTTGGGGTAAGCCTTCCTCGTAAAGGAAAGCCCCACCCACCATCCCATCTTTGAGAAGTACCAGTAGGCAGTTATTGTACTCTTATTGAATAGTGGGATGGGGGGTACAGTGGGCTAATCTTAAGAAGGCAAGGCTCAAGGTGCACTAAGTTTGGCTGGGAAGCCACAACCTACTGATTTTTCACCAGCGTTGAGAGCAAGTGAATTTACCTAACAAACGGTTCAGTGACTTTGTTTAGTCGTGCCCTTTCGGAAGTTTTACCCAAGTAGCACTTGGAGGTTGGGGTCGAGGTGTTCTGCCTGGCCCTAAAGTTTTTCTTGGTTTTTGATTTTACTTTTTTCTTTTTCCTTTTGCTTTTGTAACCCCCGCCTTTTGTCCTGTGGAATGGAGGGCTCTCCTTGCGGATGTAGGGGTGGCTTGGCTACTGATTGCACAAGATTTTTTGCTCTTTTTGTTTTTCTACTATTACAGCTACAGCTCCGGTCGGTATCGGTGTGCTCACAGGAGGACCTTGAATATGAGGGGATATAGCGTTCAAGCCATCTTGTTCTCTGATACACAACACTCAGGTACTCTGTTTTTGTTAAACTTGGCGCACTGGACTTCTACACACCCTATAGCGCCTAGGGTACACTTATTGCTTTACCATTCTATGGCCATAAAATTTTCTGATAATGTGTACTGTCCCTTTACTTTCATGGAACATTAGGGGAGTTCAGTGCCCTCTAAAGCGCACCATGGTTACCACTATCCTGAAGAAATACTCCCCTGCTATTTATGTCCTGCAGGAGACTCACCTTGTGCCAGACACTGTTTTTCCTGGGTGGAGTGGGCCTACCATTCCACTCATACCTCCTACTCTAGGGGGGTGAGTGTGCTGATACATCGTGCCCTGGAGTTTTTCCTGCTGGGCAAGGTGATAGATACTGGGGGGCGCTTTGTGGTTTTATTATGCAAAATTTATCAGCTGAACTGTATACTTGCAGCCGTGTATGTGCCTCCTCCGTTTAGTTTGGAGGTATTACGACTATTGTTGATGTACCAGTTGGGTCACCCTGATGTTCCTTTTATCATTGTGGGTGATTTTAACTTTTATATGGATCCAGTCATTGACAAGCACCCGCCTCCAGTGGCTTCCCGCAACAGATCTCGAACGGCACAGCGGAAGTTCACGGAGGAGGTAGGTTGGATTGACCCGTGGCGCAGCCGTAACCCACAGCAAAAGTTATTCTCTTGTTTTTCCAAAAGACACCTTTTCCTGTCCCGTATTGACCTCTGTCTTTGCTCACCCCAGGCGGCCCACCTGCTGGAGGATCTTAGGTATCTGGTGAGAGGGGTGTCGGACCACTCCCCTTTTTTGGGTTCCTTGATTGCTAGGCCTGCTGTGGATCTGCCTAGGGCTCCGTGGAAGCTTAATGCATTTTGTCTTCACTTATTCCCTTCCCATGAATGGTTTCGGATGAGATTGTTGGGTTTTGGCGGCGCCATGAGGATCATTCTGACTTAGGATTGACCTGATAGACGTTCAAAGCGTTTCTCCGGGGGGTCTTGATCGCAGAGGTCACGGATATCAAGTCCAGAACGAATGGTGTTAGGGAAGAATCTGAGTAGTTGGTGGGTAGGCTGGAGGCATAATTTATTGCTGACCCCTCTGACACAGCTAGGGCAGCATGGTTGGCAGCACAGGAGGCAGTGGACAGGATCACTCGGAAGGCGGCTGACAGGAAACGTTATTTTAATAAACAGGCTTTCTATGAAGAGGGGGAGCAGACAGACCGCTTGCTGGCAAAAATAGTGAAGGCATCCCAATCGTCCCCGCCCATTGGTGCACTGTACACGGAGGGAGGGTAGTTAGTGAATACCCCTGCATATGTTATGAAGGAGCTGGTTAGGTTCTACTCTGATTTGTATAGGTCCCGGGTGACTTACTCAGTCAAAGATCTACAGGACTACCTGCAGGGCATTGAGTTACCCAGTTTGTCAACGTCCCAGCGGGTACTCCTGGATTCTCCAATTAAGCTAGAGGAATTGCAGGAGGCTCTTAGCCTCTTTCCGAATTCCAAAGCCCCAGGGGACGATGGCCTTCCCATGGAGGTTTTTAAACAATATGGGGGAGTTGTCTTGCCACGTTTGCTAAAGGTCCCTAATTATGCTAGGGAAAACAATTGCCTTCCTGACTTTATGACCAGAGCTAGTATTGTTCTTCTTTTAAAACCAGGTAAAAACCCACTTGATCCAGGCTCATACAGGCCAATTTCGCTCTTATAGAGCGACATCAAATTTCTAGCGAAGGTCCTGGCCCTGCGACTCAACAGGGTAATTTCCTCTATTATCCACTCGGATCAGTCTGGCTTTATGCCCCAAAAGTGTACAGCCATTAATCTTCGCAGACTCTACTTAAACCTCCAGACACAGGGAATAGGGCCTTACTGTCATTAGATGCCCATAATGCCTTTGACAGCATACTGTAGAATGGGGGTATCTGTGAGCTGTCACGGGTAAGTTTGGCTTTGGCGAACAGCTCCTGTCGTGGGTGGAGCTGTTGTACTGCTCGCCCAGGGAGGTTATTAGAGAGGCGGGACACGTTTCTGAACCTTTTAGCCTGCATAGGGGCACTCGTCAGGGGTGCCCATTGTCCCTGCTTCTCTTCGCCGTTGCTATTGAGCCCATGGCAGCCTTGATTAGAGCAAACCAGAGGGTGAGAGGTTTACAATATGGGGGGATTCAGGAGAAAATCATGGTGTATCCCGACGACAACATGCTGCTTTTGGGAGAGACTGATAGCTCCCTGAGGGAGGCTATGGAGGTTGTTGGCAGGTTTGGGTCCTACTCCGACCTTCTGATTAACTGGACCAAGTCTTCGTTACTGTTGCTGGATGATATTCCGGGCAGTGGTGAACAGACAATACATGGGGTACCGGTGTCCTCTGGTTTTAAGTATCTCGAAATTCAGATTACTTCTGAACCACGTGATTATTGAATAGAATCCGAGATAGAGTTAAAATTTGGTCCCGTCTTAAGATGTCCTTGGTGGGAAGGGTTAATCTTATAAAAATGATTTTCATGCCCCAGCTCCTATACAGCTCCTACACTCCTCTGGCCATCCCTCTAAAAATGTTTAGGATTATTAATTCTCTTTTTAGGACCTTTATATGGATAGAAAGGTCCCCTAGAGAGAAGTTGGAACAGCTTCAAAAGCCCAAGGCAGCGGGTGGCCTTGCCCTCCCTAATCCTTGGGTATACTACTTGGCAGCTCAGGCGCAGCATATTGCCAGGGCTATGTTGGATGAGCAGGATCTTGAGGGAGGTACCAGGCAGTCGGACCCCATTAGGGCCCTGATGTGTTACGCCACTGGCTTCGACAGTATACCCACTGGTATGGAGGCCTTGGCGTATGCAAAGTCGAACGGTTTCCCACGTATGTATTGATGCAAAAAATTTGGAATAAACTTTGGCAGTTGCAGGAGGTAGAGGGATTCACTGGTTACAGCCTGATATGGGACAATAGATATTATGAGGAGTTGCTCTCATTGGATTGCGGAGCACGGTGGAGGAGATATGGGGTCACGCAAATGAGTCATATTTTTGCGGCGGGTGAACTGATCCCCTTCACGGAACTGAGGGAGCGTTTTTACTTCCCGCAGACTATGCTATTTTATTACATGCAGTTGCAGCATGCAGTGAAGGCACAGGCGGGGGGGGGGGGGCACCTTGGGTTCATTCGCAGACACCAATATTCAAACACATGGCTGAAGTATCTCAGTTTAAGGGCTTCATTTCTAGAACCTACTCTATGATTCTTAACCACTTAAGGACCGGACCAATATGCTGCTACATGACCCAAGGGTTTTTTACAATTCGGCACTGCGTCGCTTTAACAGAAAATTGCGCGGTCGTGCGACGTGGCTCCCAAACAAAATTGGCGTCCTTTTTTTCCCACAAATAGAGCTTTCTTTTGGTGGTATTTGATCACCTCTGCGGTTTTTATTTTTTGCGCTATAAACAAAAATAGAGCGACAATTTTGAAAAAAATGCAATATTTTTTACTTTTTGCTATAATAAATATCCCCCAAAAACATATATAAAATTATTTTTTTCCTCAGTTTAGGCCGATACGTATTCTTCTACCTATTTTTGGTAAAAAAAATCGCAATAAGCGTTTATCGTTTGTTTTTGAGCATTATTTATAGCGTTTACAAAATAGGGGATAGTTTTATTGCATTTTTATAAATTTTTTTTTTTTTACTACTAATGGCGGCGATCAGCGATTTTTTTCGTGACTGTGACATTATGGAGGACACTTCGGACAATTTTGACACATTTTTGGGACCATTGTCATTTTCACAGCAAAAAATGCATTTAAATTGCATTCTTTATTGTGAAAATGACAGTTGCAGTTTGGGAGTTAACCACAGGGGTCGCTGTAGGATTTAGTGTTCACCTAGTGTGTGTTTACAACTGTAGGGGGGTGTGGCTGTAGGAATGACGTCATCGATCGAGTCTCCCTATATAAGGGATCACTCGATCGATGCAGCGCTATAGTGAAGCACGGGGAAGCCGTGTTTACACACGGCTCTCCCCGTTCTTCAGCTCCGGGGAGCGATCGCGACGGAGCGGCTATAAACAAATAGCCGCGCCGTCGTCCCGGATCACTCCCCGAGGGAACCCGACCGCCGCATGTAGCGCGGGGGGGCCCTGATCGGACCCCCGACCCACGTCTAGGCAGGCACGTACAGGTACGTTGATGTGCCTGTCCGTGCCATTCTGCCGACGTATATCTACATGCGGCTGAACAGGATGAACAATGGGAGGAGGCTCTCCAGGCAGTGCAGTTGTGCTCCTTGAACGTGGCCCAGAGGCTATCTCAACTGTACATTGTACGCCCGACAGGCTGTTCAGGATGGGTGTAAGATCTGACTCCAACTGCCCTAGGTGTGCGAGAGATCATGGTGATCTAATCCATTGGGATAAAAAAACTGCGCTTATCAAAAAATATATATCTAAATATATATGCATCAAGGCAGCAGAAGAAATGTGATAAGCATATAAAGTCCAATATAAAAGTAAACTGCGCCAAGTAGGAAACCAGATATCAGGCTGGTAAAATGCAATGATAATAGATAATATGAATAAAAGCACATTCAGTCCAATAAAAAGTTCGTAGCAGCACCACCATGTGTCAGCAAAACTTCAGTGTGAACACACCACCACCAAACTGAAAGCCGCTTACCAGAACCACCCAAACATTAGGCATGTAGACAGATTCTATTCAATGGGCTCCACATCAGATTAGCATCAGACTGGGGAGGGATCCAGGGAGCAGATCTCAAATTGCACCACATCGATGATTGAACATATCCTCGGTATATAAATAAAAACGAACCATAGCGTGATACCGTACGAAATATTTAATAAAAAGGCATAAGACATGTACTTACAAACATCTCATGATTAAAAGCGTGTATGTATGCCGGCCGGCAATAGGAGCCCTTCCTCCTTCAGATGGAACACGGTGACGTCAGTGTGCGCTTTCCCAGACGACGTTTCGTCATTAACAGAGGTTCTCAATGGGGATCTAATCCATTGGTGTGTGCCCCAAACTTCATCTATTCTGGTCAGGGGTTTTAGCTACCATTAATGAAGTATATCTGGTTGTTATACCCACTGATCCAAAACCATGCTTACTTGGAATTTTGAATGGCATTCCCATGGATGACAATTTCAGGCAGGCCATATCGAGGGCTCTGTTTCAGGCCCGTAGGCTGATCCTTCTACGTTGGAAGGCGGTTGAGCCCCCAACGTTGAGGGAATGAATTATCCAGGTGGGGGACACCATAAGAATGGAAAAGTATATTTATCAGCACAGGGGTTGGTCGGGAAAGTTTGAAAGGCTGTGGGCTCCATGGTTGGACACCCCTGGCCTGTCCCCGGTCGACTTAGTACTGGATAGGCTGTTTAGATAGCGGACGGGTGGACAAGTGAGTTGTAGTGTGGACAGGGAGTATGATTCATTATGTATTTGTACTTGTATTTATTGTGCTGGGGCGGTCTGGTGCAGGAGAGATGCCTTTATACTGTAATGTCTGATCTGTGTATTTGGTGATGGCAGGGGTTGCTGTGTACATTGTTTAAATGTTCCTCTTGAGCTGATACCTGAATTGTTGGAATACCTTTGTATCCCGTAGGTGAGCTGTGAAATTGCTGTAAATTTATTTTATGTTTTTGTTTCAATAAACATCTTTGATTTAAAAAAAAAAAAGAAGGCAAGGCTCATATCGGAAGATGAAGAAGTAAAGACAAAGGCCTCCCAAGACTTGTTTTTCATATTAATAAAAGTAATATTGACGCTTCAGTTTAGTCTTCTTTACACTATTAATCCTTTTTTTAGCTTCTTTTTACTTGTCATTGGGAAAAAAAAAACTACAAAATATGGGCTGAACACAATAGTGCAATAACAAGGGAACTAGTATTTTCATCTGTCTCATGTGAACAGTCAAATAACATAAGTTGCATTGTCTCTTCTACATTTATAAAGAAAGAAAGAAAGTATTAAAATAAATAAAACATTGAAATAAATATGCCCTCATATATAAAACCTAAATGTTAAAGCAGCAATTCAAGCCTCGTAGTCAATTTTTTTTTATGCAGTTAGACTACAATGAGCAAACAATATGTATTTTGTAAGTGTTTGTGCTAATAGCTAGAAAAAGAGGGTTCAGGACTTTAAATGAAGTAGGTCTAGCCTGGCTTAGGCCCCATACACACGAGAGGATTTATCCGCAGATACGGTCCAGCGGACCGTATCCGCGGATAAATCCTCTCGAGGATTTCAGAAGATTTCTATGCGATGGCGTGTACACACCATCGCATTGAAATCCGCGCTGAAATCCTCTGCCGATGACGTGTCGCGCCGTCGCCGCTATTATGACGCGGCGACGGGCGCGACGCTGTCATATAAGGAATTCCACGCATGCGTCAAATCATTACGACGCGTGCGGGGAATCCCTTTGGACGGATGGATCCGGTAAGTCTGTACAGACGAGCGGATCCATCCGTTGGAATGGATTCCAGCAGATGGATTTGTTGAGCATGTCAGCAAATATCCATCTGCTGGAAATCCATCCCAGGGGAGATTTATCCGCGGATAAATATCCGACGGAGTGTACACACCATAGAATCTATCCGCAGAAACCCATTTGATGGGATTTATCTGCGGATAGATTCTATGGTGTGTATGGGGCCTAAAAGATGAGTCAATGTAAGAAGACATGTTTTATTCAATACATTAAAAAACATGACATAGCAAAATGAGTACATGCATGGAAAATAAGCATATCAATCAAATATTATTAACCAGACATTCGTAAAGACAATCCTAGAAACTTAGAGGTGACATAATGAGGTATAGGACAGTTGTCCATCATAAATAATCACTTGAAAAGCAACATGGTGAGGTAACTTGGGAATGGATGAAATAAAAACATCTAAAAAGAAAATGGTGTATCAAAATTGGCCCGACGCACATTTCGTGGTTTCCTACCACATCATCCGGGACGAGTGCACCAATGTCTGTAAAAAAGCATAAATAAAATGATATGGTTTAATATTATACCCAAACACGAGGGAGACTACATATGTAAAGGAGGGGAGAAATGAACTTATCCCACTTAGTACTTACATGTAGGAATGTGCAATTTTTTAAGTTACGAATACGTTTTCCGTCAATTTTCGTTATTTTAGTTGATTCGTTAACATACGAATGAACAAATGGTTTAGCGCAATTGATAACGAATAACGATATTTTCAAAATAACGAATATGAAAAACAACGAAGATACGAAGGATGAAAGAAACGAAAACAGAAACAACGAAAATACCGAACCCAAAAAAAAAAAATAATTACGAAAAACAAAATGAACGAAAATGCAAACTTACTAATATTCGAAGACCGAAAAGAAAACGAAATGCCGAACAAAGACTAAAAAACGAAAATCAAAACTAACGAAAAATAAATTACGAATCTTCGGAAAACTGAAATGAAAACAACGAAAATACAAAATAATGTAAATTAGCTTTCGTTAGTACTGAAATATTTCTGGACATTGACCAATAGCCACTGAGCGCTGTCCCTTTCCTCTGAAGAGGTTTGTTCCTTCCCCCAATGAGCTTCTTTCTCATTACCTCCTGGCTCATTGTGTCTTTTTCTGTGTTAGACTGCAGTGCACTGCATCTAATTTCTAGATTTGTATTTGTAATATCTGACATATTTTAGTTTTCTTCTACGTCAGACTTCATTCTAGACAGGGTGTGTGTGCTAACTAAGACAGTCAAGTCAATCACAGTAAAATCCGAATTACAAAATTACGACGAGTAGTGTGTCGAATAAACGTAAAATGTATTCTAACAGAATTACGAATGCAATAAAATCTACAAAAGTACGTTTTTACAATCAAAGGAAATTAGACATGAAAATACGAATGATCATAAAGCAACGAAAATATATTTCTTTACGAAAATACGAATGCGGCATGATGGAAAATATAATGTAAATACGAATAGCAAAACAACGAAAATTAAACTAACGTAAAAACGAAGGAACAAATAAAATCATTTTAAAAATACGAACGCGGCAGAATACAAAATATAACGAAAATACGAATCTCGATTCAACGAAAAATAAACTAACAGAAAAAAACGGAAACGGAAAAAAGAGTGTTACGAAAATACTAAAGAGTACGAATACGATAACTAACGTCTTACAAAATTACGACTCGTTACGAATCACGATAAACGAACAGAAACGAAACAGAAATAAACGAAATTTTTTGCTGTGCACATGTCTACTTACATGTCAATTAACTCTAAACCATATGAACATGAAAACTGGTGGCTGCTTGAATGTTTTTTAATGTATTGAATAAAGCATGTCTTCTTACGTTGACTTACCTTTTAGCAATGCTAGACCTACCTTTTTTAAAGTCCCAAACCCTCTTTTTCTTGCATATAGATAGGAATGGAGATGTATCCCAAACCCCTCTTTTTGTTTCATTCTGCTAAAAGCTGCTTATAAATATCTCTGTATGTTAAAGGTTAAGTTCAACTTTGGTAAAAAAGAAATAATGAAATGTTTATGATTTTGCAGGTAATAAAATGCGCATTTTTTTTTTGTACACAGGATTCTGCAAACCACTGCACTGGTCATTAGTGGATTGTAGCTGCAGTGCCAGGCTCCTGCAGACACTAGCTACAGCCCAATACCCATGCTTATGTATGGCCAGACAATTACTGATCTGCAGGAAGTATCAATGGACTACAAGGGTGCCATCAATTGATAACTACAAGTCACTACTATTGTGGTGGCAGACGGGGCTTATAGTTTCTTCATTCAAGGATCCCTGTGAATCAATAACGAGGCTGTGTGGGCAGAGTCTCACACAGCTGCACCAATTATAATTGTAACAGCTTTTGCGGGGGAGAGGAACCCCCGCCTGCTGTCACAGGGGCTCAGGGGTGAGGGGGGCTGGTGATTACCAATAGGTTACATGTTACACCCTAAATATAGGTTTAAACGTGTGACATGTTGATAAAGGTGATCCTATCCTTTAAAATCAATGACATCCATTAATGTTCTACTAAAGCCATGAGATGCGATCTGTTCAAATTACAGATAGGAAACGGTGATAACTACGATTGCAAAATATATGAGTCATGGGTCTGCAATGAAATGCTTAAAATACAGCTGGGGTCATTAAATAGCTTACTGCTCCAGACTGAATTTTCCAGTTCTAAATTATTCATGTGCCTTTCTGTTATTGTGTATATGCCAAAATTGTCCTCGCAAACTTCAAGGTTCTTTAAAAAAAAATCCTTGTTATATACACAGCAAATACGATAGCATAAGAGGATGGTGTGTCAGTACCATATAGACAGATTCCCATGATGTATCGGGGGTTATATAGACGGAAAACATAAAAAAATGTTTACTAAGGTATCTATGTATTGATGCTTTCTCCCAAGATTCACACAGATACCCAAGATGTATCCATTTTTCAAAATGTACCATATATTAATCTTGGATGAAAGTTGTGCAAGTCTTGGGTTAAACAAAAAAAAAAAAAAACATAAATTGACCCCTAAGCCTGTGTAATGCTACCTCTAGAGGAGTCATTGAATTGTTTTGTGATTTGTCTGCACACCTAAAAATGACACACCTTGGTCACCCAGCCCCTACGGACACACCCTGAGGTATTTCAAATAATTTATTAGGCCATGCATAGCCTAAATAAAAAAAGACAGGTTTAGTAAGTGTACTTATACAAACAATCAATAAGACAACAACATTACTCTAATTACATTACATTAAGGCCCCATACACACGGGAGGATTTATCCGCGGATACGGTCCAGCGGACCGTTTCCACGGATAAATCCTCTCGAGGATTTCCGTGGATTTCAATGCGATGGAGTGTACACACCATCGCATTGAAATCCGCGCCAAAATCCTCTGGCGATGACGTGTCGCGCCGTCGCCGCGATTATGACGCGGCGACGTGCGCGACGCTGTCATATAAGGAATTCCACGCATGCGTCGAATCATTACGACGCATGCGGGGGATCCCTTCGGACGGATGGATCCGGTGAGTCTATACAGACCAGCGGATCCATCCGTTGGGATGGATTCCAGCAGATAGATTTGTTTGGCATGTCAGCAAATATTCGATCTGCTGGAATCCATCCCAGGGGATAAATATCCGCGGAAACAGATCCGCTGGAGTGTACACACCATAGGATCTATCCGCTGAAACCCATTTGCTGGGATTTTTCAGCAGATGGATTCTATTGTGTGTATGGGGCCTAAGTCAGGGGTGCCCAACCTTTTGAGCGAGGGCCACTTTAAGCGACTTTTAACCAGTCGTGGGCCACAATGAGCAAAGCGGGTGGATGGCATGTCCATGTCTGCTCTGCATATGCAGAATGGACACTGACACAGCCCACTATACTTTTTAGTGGATCATATTGGAGGTAGGACACAAGTCGGTTTATGTCTGCCACTACTTAGAGGTGAATGGAGGGTCCTAATGGTCAGACTGTGGGACTGGGACTGTTTTAAAGGGGCCAAAGGCTGCTTTCACACTGATGCGCTGGAATTTACCCGCACCGGGGGTGCAATGCAGTGTACCTTTGGCTTTCCTGCACTTTGCAATAGTCTTCTATTATATTCTGCAGGTTTGGTGCACTTTCAGAAAGCTCACCAAACTCGCAGGTAATAACAGAAGTCTATAGCCCCATACACACTATCAGTTTTCCTGCAGGTTTTCTCTTCAGGTTTACCAAAACCATCTAATATGAGGTCAAACCTCAAGAGTTTCAATTTGTATGCAATCAGGCAGGCCCTTGCACTACATGGTTTTGGTAAACCTGAAGAGAAAACCTGCAGGAAAACTGATATTGTGTATGGGGCTTTAGGTTCAGTGCAGGTAACCCAGAGGTAAACTGCTCTGCATCTGCAGATCAGTTTTAAATAACAGTATTCTATTCTATTCCATCCCAGAGCAGGAGGTTACGGGCCACATGAGAGGGCTCCGTGGGCCACTGGTTGGTCACCCCTGCTCTCAGAGATATGGTTAAACACCTGCAGTATTCTGACTTATAAGGATGAACTCAGGCGTGTCCGCTACCCGCACGTGCATTTTCCTGATCCGCGGCTGCAGAGATCGAGAAATGTCTCACTGCCTGTGATTAGTTCTGTGCAGTGCCGACTTTCTGGCGGGCTCTGCATGTGTGGGTTGCGGACATGCCTGAGCTCATTCTGACTGACTTACAGTAATTAACAGAATAAAACTGCATTTACCTAGCAACACTATGTAAAGACCATCCCGATTTGCTATAACCAATAGGCAGTGATTAATAAAAAAAAGATTATTGGCTGACAAAGTTGGGGCCCTTGCAGAAAGCACAACAGTTGCCAGGAGACAACAGATTAACCACTTGACCTCTGGAAGATTTACCCCCTTTGATGACCAGGTAATTTTTTTTGCGATGCAGAACTACGTTACTTTAACTGGGTGTTGCACGTCACTGTACCCAAATAAAATTGATGTCCCTTTTTCCCACAAACAGCTTTCTTTTGGTGGTATTTAATCATCTCTGCGGTTTATTTTTTTTGCGCTATAAAAAAAAAAAAAATGACAATTTTGAAAAAAAAAACATTATTTTTTAATTTCTGCTATAAAACATATCCAATAAAAAAATCGAATTTCTTTATCAATTTAGACTAATATGTATTCTGCTACATATTTTTGGTAAAAGAAAATCCCAATATGCGTATATTGATTGGTTTGCACAAAAGTTATAGTTATTTTTTTACTAGTAATGGTAGCGATCAGCGACTTTTAGCTGTCACTGTGATATTGCGGTGGACAAATTGGACAATAACTAACACTTTTTGGGGACCAGGGACACAGTGCTAAAAATATGCACTGTCACTAAACTAATGACACTGGCTGGGAAGCGGTTATCATCATGGGCGATCAAATGGTTAACTGTGTGCCTAGAACGGTGATGGCGAACCTTGGCACCCCAGATGTTTTGGAACTACATTTCCCATGATGCTCATGCACTCTGCAGTGTGGGTGAGCATCATGGGAAATGTTGTTCCAAAACATCTGGGGTGCCAAGGTTCGCCATCACTGGCCTAGACTGTGCTTTCACATTGTGTGGGAGGTGCTTTTACTAGGGGAACTTTGCAGGAACACAGTATCAATACCTTACCTACTGTCAAAACGGCAACCGGCATTGTGTATATAGGCAGATCGGCATTCTGCCTGTGTACCATATAATTGGCGGGTGCCGGTGGACATCGAGTCTGCAGTACCTGCCCCTGGTCTCCCTCTGTGTGTGATTACAGCTGGAGCAGGTTGCCGGAGGCAGACACAGAAGTGTCAGATCACGTACTAGGTACATGATCTGGCACAGAGCAGCCACAGTATATGTATGGTGGGTGTTCCACAAGTAATTAACTTGTATGATGTTAGTCTTCTACATGACCCAGGTCTTCGGGGTGTCCGGACATGTGCTCTGATTCATCCTGCTGAGACAATACCTCTTTTCCTTCCTTACAAGTAGTAGGACATTTCTCCAGTTATGTGAGTTATGTGTCTTTGCCCCCCTCCTGCCTCTATTAGTAGTTTAAAAAAGTTTAATAAGTGTCACTGGCAGCCCCTCTATTTTATCCAGCCATAATGAAAGTGTGTTTTTTTTTTAACAAAGCCTCTTAATACCTTTTTTCAGCTATATTCAGGACGGTCACATGACTCCTGGCCGCTCTGCTGCTCCGATCCAGGGCTACAGTGGGAGGGGCTAAGTGGCCACGTGACCTCACCAGGTTACGACAGAAGGAGACTTCCGATTGTAGCCCTGGATTGGAGCAGCAGAACGGTCGGGAGTCATGTGACTGGCCTGACTATAGCTGAAAAAAGATTGTTAGAGGCTTTGTTTAAAGAAAACACAGAGTGCATAATGGCTGGATACAAGAGAGGGGCTGGCAATGATATTTTTTGAAAGATAGCAACCACTTTAATGAATATACAGTTTAACCCTGTTCACCCAGCAGAAGGATAATATACAAAAAAAAAGGTAAAATGTGCATAGCAGTTATCAGCTAGAATCCAGGTTACACCTTTAAATATCTTCTTTTTTATTAGTGATGTGCTGTTAATTTCCCAATTGTCTACTTAACCACTTGCCGACCGCCGCACGACTATTTCCTTCGACAACATGGCACGGGCAGGCAGATTGGCGTACAGGTACGTCCCTTTAAATCTGCTGCCCAGCGAGTGCGGCCGCGGGTCCTGGGAACTCGATGTTCCCGGGAGTCCCGCGATTGCGGTCGGCAAGAGCAGAACAAGGGAATGCCTTTGTAAACAAGGCATTCCCCTATTCTGCCTAGTGACCTTGTCACTGATGACCGTTCCCCATGAACGGTCAACAGTGGCATGTCACGTGTAGCCACGCCCCCTAACATTAAGAATCACTCCCTAGGGAACACATAACCCCTGCAGCGCCACCTAGTGGTTAACCCCCTTCACTACCAGTGTAATTTTTACAGTAATCAGTGCATTTTTATAGCACTGATCGCTGTAAAAATGACAATGGTCCCAAAATGGTGTCAGAAGTGTTTGATGTGTCCGCCATAATGTCGCAGTCACGATAAATATCGCTGATCGCCGCCATAACTAGTAAAAAATAAAAATATTAATATAAATGCCATAAAACAGTCCCCTATATTGTAGAAGCTATAACTTTTGCGCAAACCAATCAATAAACGCTTATTGCATTTTTTTTTTACCAAAAACATGTAGAAGAATACGTATTTGCCTAAACTGTGCAAAAAAAAAAATTTTTATATAGTTTTTGGGGATATTTATTACAGCAAAAAGTAAAAAACATTGCATTTTCTTCAAAATTGTCGCTTTTTTTGTTTATAGTGCAAAAATAAAAAATCGCAGAGGTGATCAAATACCACCAAAAGAAAGCTATATTTGTGGGGAAAAAATGACGTAAATTTTGTTTGGGAGCCACGTCGCACGACCGCGCAATTGTCAGTTAAAGCGGCGCGTTGCCGAATCGCAAAAAGTGGCTTCGTCTTTGACCACTAAAATGGTCCGGGGCTGAAGCAGTTAATGTTTGTTGGGTAAGATCTGTGACATCCCATTTATACAATTTAAGTCCCCTACCCATCTATCAGGATAATTACTATTGCTGCTGAATGACTTCTGTCAGTGTTTGGTTACTGCATCCTAAAGAGGAACTTAAAGTGGATGTAAAGCCGAAAATGTTATTTTTATTTTTTGATGTCACAATGTACAGTATAAGATTTCCTATCATCTGTGCCCAGTCTTGCCACACAGAGTTAATCCAGCTCTGAGCAATCCTCTTTTATTGTTTAGTGAAATAAAACGGACTTACAAACCTTAGTCCGTTCTGCCCCCTTTCCGTTGAATGACAGTTATTTACATATCTCTTACACTAGCCTGGAGACAGGCATTATTTTTTAATTCCCACCTCCACTCTTTTTCTAAAGTCATGTGGTTACTTTTTTGGATTTTGACTATGTTAGTGATCATAGCAGAATTTAGTGTAAGGAATACACAGGAAAAAATGCATGTTGACAAGGGAAGTGTGAAGGAGGGCGGGGAGTCTACTGACATCACGACTCCACCCACAGAACTCCAGACAACAGATCCACCAACAGAATCTGCAGTTTTTCAGTTCTTATAACAGACAGAGAGGAAACATTTGACAGGTAAGGATACATGCAGGAGACATCTATATCCTTATAGATCAGCACTATGGCAGTAGTTTACAGTAGAAAGGATGAGAGTGGGTTTACATTCACTTTAACTATATCTGAGCAGCACAAATTAAAAATGCTTTTTAATTCATTTTTAATATGCACAGAAAACTCACTCATCGATTTATGTTTCCATGTTTGTTTGTTTTTGAGAAATCACTTTGAAAAATAACCCCCAAGCATTTCTAGCAATGGCCATCGTAAGTAGGGGCAGATGATTCATGTAGAATTTACATATTTTAATCCATCTGTCCTTGTCTTAGGCATGCAGGCAGGAGGGTGTGCTTAGCTGAGAAAGACCATTCTCCCCTCCTCCAGATAAAAGGGAAAAAATGCCCATGGAGACCCCTGGGTGCACGACATACTTTGACATAATTTTGGCCCAGACCAAAAAACAGGAAGAAACGAAAGAAATGTGAAAAAAAAAGTTTAAGATGAGCAAATATAATATACCTTCTATTTACTAAGGCTAGCAGCATAAGGTCTAAAACTGGTTACTGTAATGTTGATTGATAGTGTAAACATTTAACTACTTTATGTTATTGTTAAAATCAGCACTTTTTTTTTTTTACAGAAAATGACCTAGAACCATCAAACATTATATAATGTCCTAAAAGCATAGGCCCTGGATAATAAATTGGTGGCTGTTGCAATTTTTTATGTTACATGATATTTGCCCAGCCATTTATTAATTGCACATTTTCAGAAAAAAAAAAAAAGTCCATGCTAAAACTAAAATCCCTGCATCTATAGACACCTGGGGGCAGATCCACAAAGGTATTACGCCGGTGTATCTATTGATACGCCGGCGTAATTTGAAAATTCCCGCATCGTATCTTTGTTTTGAATCCTTAAAACAAGATACAACGGCATCTCGGCTAGATCCGACAGGCGTACGTCTTAGTACGCCGTCGGATTTAAGCTGCAATTTTTCGGCGGCCGCTAGGTGGCGTTTCCGTCGAATTCCGCGTTGAGTATGCAAATTAGCTATTTACGGCGATCCACGAACGTACGTCCGGCCGGCGCATTGTTTTTACGTCGTTTACGGCGTTCGGCTTTTTCCGGCGTATAGTTAAAGCTACTGTTATGAGGCATACTCAATGTTAAGTATGGCCGTCGTTCCCGCCTCGCATTTTGAATTTTTTACGTCGTTTGCGTAAGTCGTTCGCGAATATGAATTTGCGTAGAATGACGTCACCGTCGTAAGCATTGGCTTGTTCCAGTTAAATTTCGAGCATGCGCACTGGGATACCCCCAGGGACGGCGCATGCGCAGTTAAAAAAAAACGTTGTTTACGTCGGGTCACAACGTATTTACATAAAACACGCCCCCATTACATCCATTTGAATTCCACGCCCTTACGCCGCAAGAGATACACTACGCCGCCGTAACTTACAGCACAAATTCTTTGTGGATTTGAAATAAAAAAATAAGTTACGGCGGCGTAGTGTATCTTAGATACGCTGCGCCCGGCGTACAGATGCGCCGCTGTACGAGGATCTGCCCCTTGATATGTAACACCAAACTATCTAGCCTTGTAAAGAAAAAAATTGTATACATACCTTTTCTGAAGCTGATCCGACCCGATCCCACGCTGAGCTGTCAGCTGTGGCTTCGCTCTGTAGGCGGGTGCAGAGGACACATCCGACAATGGAAGCCCCATAGTAACTCTATGGGTGATGTCACTTCCCATTCAGTTCACAGCCTGCACAATTTTGAGTTTTGACTTAGTATCAACAATTCGACACAATTAATTTTTTTATATTTTGCCCAAATTTTTTTTTATTATTTTGTGTTTGTATTGAAAAATTCCAGGGCTATATTAAAACCACAAAATCGTAATCCCAAATAGAATTAAGTCTATATGGTGAAACACGTCAAGTAAGTGACATCATTCACCAAACCAGAACCGGAAGTTGGGTATCCATATTTGTTGTTACTGTTCTCATGCACTGTTAAGACTAGTTCAATTTTAATTCTTCAATTGAAGGGACTGGTGGAGGCTGAGAGAGCAGACCTGAAGGGAGGGCAGAGGTGCCTGGGGGCTGTATCTTGTTGTGTTATGACTGATAATACCCATTGAGATCCAAAGGTTTTAGTGTCTTGAGAGAGTTTATTTGCATGTGGGGTGTTGCACGGTGGTGAAGTAGATAGGTAGGAAGAATTTTTTGAAGTTTCATTTTTTTCATTTGTTATTAGAGCTGCTGCACATCAGTTTTATGTAAACATATTTTCATATTTATGATCTTGTTGTAATAATTCTTACACTATGAATATGGCCTTTTGGTCTTTACTATAATACTTCTTGACCTGGGATGTGGATATTTAGTGCTATTTGTGGACCTGAGAAAAAGAGAAATACGAAGGAGACTATTGTACAATTTTCGCAGATCTTAACAAGAATTTAAGAGATTAAACTTATGGAAAACATCTATTACTCAATAAATAATACAAAGAGACTTTTTGATCATAAGTGGGACCCATGGTTTATTTATAAAAATACACCAAATGTATAGATTACATGCATATATTAAAAACTGAAGTACCCCTGTTTTGTTCTTTTACCTCCTCATTTATTTTAGTTTCTTTTTTAAATTAAAGTGGATGTAAACCCATTTTTTTTTATTTTTTATGTCACAATGTAGAGTATAAGATTTCCTATCATCTGTGCCCAGTCTTGCCACACAGAGTTAATCCAGCTCTGAGCAATCCTCTTTTATTGTTCAGTGAAAATTAACAGACTTCCAGATAAAAACCTGTCTAAATAAAAAGTCCTTTCCTCTCTCCTTGCTTTGAGTGACAGGTTATTTACATATCTAGCTTGGACATGTTTATCATATGTTATGTTATGTTTATCATGATCCACAGTTCGTTGTATATTACCAGGATGTGTTATGTGGGGGGGGGGGCGGTGGATTTCTCACTTTTTATACTGTGGATCACCTCATATTATGATAAACATAACATATGATAAACATGTCCAAGCTAGATATGTAAAAAAACTGTCACTCAAAACAAGGAGAGAGGAAAGGACTTTTTATTTAGACAGGTTTTTATCCGGAAGTCTGTTAATTTTCACTGAACAATAAACAAGGATTGCTCAGAGCTGGATTAACTCTGTGTGGCAAGACTGGGCACAGATGATAGGAAATCTTATACTCTACATTGTGACATAAAAAAAAACACTTTAACGGTCAAAATTCAATACAAACAATATTTGACGTGGACTATTATGAAGCTATAACCTTGTATACGTGATGACATCATAAGGTCTTTATATCGTTAAATTATTTAATTCTCTATATTCTTTAAAGTCATGTATATCTATATCCTTTATGATTGTTACTTCATATGATTTATGTAAAACAACAACACTTTTTCAATAAAAAGTTTGTAATCAGAGAAAGAGAAAGACATCTGATGGCCATTCTTTTGTTTACATCGTACATGATACGACCCACTGAGTTTTAAGGGTCTTATTTGGTGAGAGTCCATTTTTGTGGTGTGTTGCACAACAGTGATGTTCAATGACTGAAAGAAATATTTGCATAAAATGGTGAACTATATGAGCTATTATATGGACACAGGGACTATATAAAACTATTTTGTTTGCTTCTGAGAGATATGTTCTGGTCTCTATTTTCTGTGGGTTCACTGTTTTCTAGTATTAATATAATGCTTGAATTTTTCAATGCATTCACTAACTGTCCACAGAATAAAGTTACTCCAACTTCTGGGAGTGCACTGGGATTTGCCTAAGTGCTGGATATAAGAATTACATTATTTTGTGTTTGTGTGCTGTAAAATTCATGCTTGTGTATATTATCCTGAAAATATGCTTTTGATAAACAGCTGTGCAAATATTTTTTTGTAAAAGATTACAACCGTTACCATTTTATTCTACAGGGCCCTTCATAAAACATACAATTGTTTGGGGTTTCTAAGTAATTTTTAAGAAAAAACTATTCTGATTTTAACATGTATGTGAAAAAAAAAATTCCCCCGAATACAAAGTGGTTAAAGAAATCCTTTGAATTGCTCTTTTACCTGTATACATTTTTCTTTCTTTCTGGGGTATTGGGTTAGCTTTATGGTTTACAAGTAATGCCTGAAACTTTGGCTTTATTTCTGTGATACTTTTACCTCAATAATATAGATATTAGGTTAGACCGACATATTTTTATTAACAAAGGGCACATCAATCTAGCTTTTAGAAGGGGTCAATTTGTACAATCTGGACTAAATTCTGCTGTAGTGTACAGTAATAGGAAAATTATTTTACTGCCATGCCAAGAACTGCGTGTTTCGGTAAAGAGACCTTTTATATCTTTTCTGATAAATCTGTCACTGGGGAGCTATGATAACACTACAAGATGAGATCGTTGACTTTACGCTAGAAACCAATTAAACCTTTTTGATATTATCATCCATCAGTTTCCACTACAATCAGATATAGCAGATAGAGATATACTGAATGTAGAGCATAAGCCGTACATCCTGTCCTTAGTGTTCACTCTCTGTATTAGCTCACAGGCTGGAATGGCTTTACACAGATCATTGTGACACACTTAATGGAACTGTTGCTTTGTCTGTGATTAGTATCTTACAGCTGGCCGTATATTAATGAATCTGATCATTTCTTTCTGACAACCCCCAAACGTGCACATCTCCTTTTCTGTGCGTGTTGTCACCCTAGATTTATATTAGGACAAACTTTGCTCTTCTGACAGATTTGTCTCCATTGATATGTACTGTGTAAAAGTGCAGGGGAGGTCAGACTCCCTCAGCGGCATAATAGTAAAGATTGCTGTGCTTGCAATGTTTCCTAAAGCTGGCTATGATGGGTCAGGAAGGTGAGGAAGAGTAATCCTCCCCACTGGGACACTGATCTGTAAAATATGACAGCAGGGAGTCCCTGCTGTCAGATTATACAAGTCAGTAGCAGCAGCAGCCAATGAGAGAAATATTTTCCAATGTTAGTTAGATCGACATAAGTTAAGTGGGACAATTAAAAATGTTAAATACATGGGAATGGTGCTAGATCATTACTATTGTCATTGGAGGATCTCATCACAAAATGTATTAATTCAAAAGACAACACTGTATGTAGTGGGACTCTAAATACCCCTCCAATAAACAAATATACCCTTGAGAACTCTTTTTAAAAAAATAAACATTTCTTTATTATATCAGTTTTAAAACCCTTTTAAAACATATCTTTTTACAAAAGACATCAAGTCTACCACTTGTCTCCCAATTAGGAAACAAAGAGTTTGTGGCATTGAGATCTTCCCAGATTATACAATGTGGGTCGACACGTTTCATGGACCAATCCACTTCATCAGGACCTCAAATCGAACTTAACTATAAGCAAGAAATACATACAGGAAAAATAAAAACACTTAATTTCAAGAGAGCAAATTTTCCAAGGATGAGGGCTGCTCTCCAGGACTTGGACTGGGAGGGAATATTGGCACCGATGAACACAGAACAGAAATGGGAATTCTTCAAAAAGACTGTTTGGGACCTCACTGCAAAGTATATTCCTATGGGCAATAAGTTTAAAAGGCTAAAAATAAAACCTATGTGGCTCACGGTCAAAGTTAAAAAAGCTATAAACAAAAAGAAAATAGCCTTTAAAGTTATAAAAATGAAGGAACACTAGTGTCATTTAAATGTTACAAAGAATATAACAGGATATGTAAAAAGGAAATCAAGGATGCAAAAATTCAAAACGGAGGACAGATTGCAAAAGATAGTAGGACAAACCCCAAAAAATTATTTAAATATATTAATAGTATAAAGGTCGGGTCTGAGCATGTAGGCCCTTTACAAAATAATCTAGAGTGGGTGACTGGGGACAAAGAGAAGGCTAATTTATTAAATGCTTTCTTCAGCTCTGTGTATACAATGGAGCATGGGGGAGCTCATGTCCAAAATGGGGGTGGGAGTGACACAGCCCCAAATCCACAATGGCTCAAAAGTGATATGGTCCAGAAATATTTAGACAGAATAAAGGTGGATAAAGCACCTGGACCAGATGGCATCCACCCACGGATCCTAAAAGAATTGAGCTCTGTAATTTCAAAGCCACTATATCTAATATTCTAACAGTAATAGTCTAACTTCTATAGTTGGGAAGATACTGGAACGAATAATAAAAGACCACATGGATGAGTTCTTGCTGGAAACAAACTATTTAAGCAGCAGACAGCATGGATTCATGAAAGAGAGAAGTTGTCAGACAAACCTGGTTTCCTTTTATGAAGAGGTAAGTAAAACCCTGGAGAGAGGCGTGGCTGTGGACGTGATATACTTGGATTTTGCAAAAGCGTTCAATACAGTTCCACACACATGGCTCATGTGTAAGGTAAGGTCTACAGGATTGGATATATCAGTTTGTAAATGGATAGAAAACTGGCTGAAAGACAGAATTCAGAGAGTAGTGGTTAATGATTCTTACTCTGAATGGTCTAAGGTTATCAGTGGTGTACCCCAAGGTTCAGTGCTGGGACCCTTACTTTTCAATATATTTATAAATGATATTGGGTCTGAGATCAAAAGTAACATTTCTGCAGATTTCTGCAGATGACACCAAGCTATGCAGTGGAACAACGTCCTTGCAGGATGTCTACAATTTACAAGCCAAACTCAATGCTATGTCTAATTGGGCGACTAAGTGGCAGATGAGGTTTAATGTTGATAAATGTAAAGTTATGCACTTAGGGACTAAGAATATGCATGCATAATACATGCTAGGGGGAGTACAACTGGGGGGATCTGTAGAGGAGAAGGATCTGGAGGTTTTAGTTTTTCATAAGTTTAATAATGGCATGCAATGCCAAGCTGCGGTTTCCAAAGCGAGCAAAGTCCTTTCTTGTATTAAGAGAGGTATGGACTCCAGAGAAAGAGATATAATTTTGCCTCTGTACAAATCATTAGTAAGACCTCATCTGGAATATGCAGTTCAGTTTTGGGCCCCAGTTCTCAAAAAGGATATCGGAGAACTGGAGAAAGTGCAGAGAAGGGCAACCAAACTGATAAGAGGCATGGAGGAGCTTAGCTATGAGGAAAGATTAGAAGAACTGAATTTATTCACTCTTGAGAAGAGAAGAATAAGGGGGGATATGATCAACATGTACAAATATATAAGAGGTCTTCCATATTCCATCTTAGATTCCTACCTTGGATTCCTTGGGGGAAATCGCTGCAGAGTTTGCAGCAGCATCCTTTGGTGGACCACGCTTAGAGTGTTCCACACGATGACGAATCACCATAAACTGTCCTCCTCTCCCGGCCTGCTTACTCCCATTATTCGCAACCCGGATTTTCTGCCTGAGATAGATCTGCACTTTTCTGCACCTACTGACCAATCGATGCCCCTTTTAATGATACACTGTGTAGAGACTAACACTCTAAAACACTTTGATTCTCTAAAACGAGATTTGGACCCTCAGAGCCCTCTTTCATTCTGGACCTACCACCAACTGCATAATTACACACAGGTTTCCCAGATTAAAAAACATTTTTTTAGACCAACAACTCCCTTTGAACAAATCTGCCTGGCTGGAGCTCCAGTCTCCAGAGCTACTTCTCTTATGTACTCCTGGCTCCAACTAGATAGGAGGGGGATAACCCCCGGGAACACGAGTACAATGGGAAAAGGCGATTAAAACAAGCTTTACCGATAAGCAATGGAAACGTGCCTGTATTTCTGCTCATAAGTGTTCGATTGGCACGAGATTGCAGGAAATGTCTTATAAGCTTTTAACACAATGGTACGCCACTCCGGATAAAATAAAAAAATGGTACCCGTTGACATCGGATTCTTGCTGGAGATGCGAGCAAGAATTGGGCACCATTGTTCATATTTGGTGGGAGTGTCCTCGTCTGAGACCCTTCTGGGATAAGGTGTGTGAATTGATCAAAGCCATTACTGATACCACAATCCCTCTTACGCCTGCATGTTGTTTACTACACATTGCGGATTGGTCCATACAGCATTACAAAAAATCATTGACTAGACGTCTGCTGAACGCTTTTTTTTTATCCCCAGGCACTGGAAATCAAAGGATATTCCTTCCATTCCTGAATGGTTTAGATCAATACTCACAACTCGATATGGGATGAGATTGCTGTTTTGGCTTTGACCATTTCCTTTTCACTCTTCTTGGCATGTAGAGACCTTAGATAGCCTGTTCACTACAGTGTCTCCCCCCCCCTTTTTTTTCTCTTTTCCCCCCTTTTTTTTCCCTTTGTATTAGCTAGTAGCGGGTAATATCCTAGGTAGTGATGTTGCCCCTTGCTTTCTTTTGTTATAAGATATAAGAGTTGCTTACTTTCAGCGTATGTATTGACAAGTTTTCATTAGGTGCTATTACGCGGTACTTAGGTACCATGGGCCAGATCCACAGAGAGAGTACGCCGGCGTATCTACTGATACGCCGGCGTACTTTCAAATTTCCCACGTCGCATCTTTAGTTTGAATCCTCAAACCAAGATACGACGGCATCTGGGTTCGATCCAACAGGCGTACCGCTTCGTACGCCTTCGGATCGTAGATGCAATACTTCGGCGTCCGCTGGGTGGAGTTTGCGTCGTTTTCCGCGTCGGGTCTGCCAATTAGCTTTTTCCGACGATCCACGAACGGACGCGCGGCCGTCGCATTCTCTTACGTCGTCTCTAGGCGGCTTTTTCCGGCGTATAGTTAAAGCTGGTATTTTGCGGTGTATAGTTAGACTCGCCATGTTAAGTATGGCCGTCGTTCCCGTGTCAAAATTTGAAAATGATTTTTTTTTGCGTAAGTCGTCCATGAATAGGGATGGATGTAATTCACGTCTAAGTTAAAAAAATTACGTTGTTGCGACGTCATTTAGCGCAATGCACGGCGGGAAATTTCAGGACGGCGCATGCGCAGTTCATTCGGCGTGGGGACACGCTTCATTTAAATGAAACACGCCCCCTACTCGCCGATTTGAATTACGCGCCGAGAGATACACTACGCCGCCGTAACTTTCGCCGCAAATTCTTTGTGGATGCAAAGAATTAAAAAGTAAGTTACAGCGGCGTAGCGCATACGCTGCGCCCATCTAAATGTATGTGGATCTGGCCCCATGGCTGTATTTTTGTACTCTGATTTTCTTCTTTAATAAAAACTGTTGGAATGTTGGAATGATTCCCTGAGCTGTCTGCATGCTTTACAAACTAGTTTCCTAACACAGGATTCCTCTGGCAGTAGCAAGTAATGGTCCATGATATTTGCATACTGTAGTTGGGTCTTGGTCCTTCCTCCTTGTTTGCTTTGCAGACTCAAGAGGGGGACTTCCTTGTTTTTGTCTTTCTTGCTCTTGTTTAACCCAGGGGAAGGTTCTTTACAGTTCTGATAGATTCCCTGACTGTTGCTCCACAGACCCTGATGAATACCCCTCAACTGTCGAACATTGTAAAGAGGGACATGTTCTGCAGTGAAGAGTGGACATGATGATATGGGCATGTTTTAAAGGGATGTGGTCACACTGTTTTTGTTGCTTTCTGTTTGTTGAGGATTGTTTATGCTATTGTGTGTGTCAAATACCTGCTTGTTCCACTGTAAAACTGTGGTTCCTTGCCAGTTTGTATGTCACTATAGGGCACAGGGGCCAGCATGGACAGGAGGGGCAGCATTTACTGGAATGAATTCCCTGTATTTTCCCCCTGCAGCAGCTGGAAGCCGGATTCTCTTTCTATCCCTCCTGCTGGCATTTAGCTCCTGACGGAGGAAAGCTAAGGAGATTGGTTCCAGTAAATATTGCCCTTGCCACTCCTCCTGTCCAGTTTCCCCTTCTCTCTGCTGCCCAGGCCCCCTTATGCTCCCCTGGTCCCCCCCCCACACACACAGCACTACTGGTTTTATGTAATTTACCAGCCCCTTCCTATGCTGATCACTCACTGTGTGCATACTGACACCATTTATTGCCCTAATGACACTGTCCACAGCTCGACTGACTGACACTGTCCGCTTAGTTTCTTTTAAATAGGCCTTGTTAGTGAATTTCTTAGAAAAAAGGGGTGATCTCATTCATGTTGTTAAGGTAGATCTCCACCTCTCAAAACTTGATTACCCCTGCCGTAAGAAATAAAGCCCACACTGCACAAGTCTCTTTTCTCTGCGCTCCTTCCCCTCTCCCAACTTTTTGTTTCTCTGTGCAGTAGTAGTTCAGTACTTGAATATAGCTATGCAATGATTTGATAATTCTTGAGCCCATCATGCTTGCATGCTGCAATTGCTCAGTAGTGAGCCAGGATAGTCATGAATATTTACCAGTACAATAAGGCTTACATTAGGGTAAAGGTGAAGTCGTGGACTCAGTTTACAGTACAGCTATCTGGTGCTACTTCCATTTTCTCACCCTGGCTCTCAGGTGGATCACTGCGCGGATCACCAAATGGTGGCTCCCCTCCTGCCTTTTCTGCCTGTCATTGGCTCACTTCTATCTCATCTTGCTGAAGTTTGGGCAAAGTGGGACTGATGCAGCGTCACCAAGTAGGCAAAGTTTAGAATAATGAATCCTGCTGTCTGTTATTACAATGATGGCAGTGAGTCTAAGTGCAGTGTCCAAGCCTGAAGTCTGCGTTACTCCAAAATTCAGCTGAAAATAAGGGACAGTTGGGAGGTATGCCTTATGCACTAAATACCTGATCTAAATAACTGATCTAAATACCTGTAATAAATAAGTAAAATAAAAAAATCACCCAACAGTAGATAACTATGTCTTGTAGTGGGAAGAGAACAAAATTACAGCGCACACATGCAAAAATGCTATTTAAATCATGCAAGGCTATCTAAGACACCTGAACATATTCAGCAAAAAATATGGGGATTTGGTCACACCATATGGCCATATAGGGCCAGATTCAGGTACATCGGCGTATCTTTGTGCCGGCGTAGCGCATCTCATATGCGATACGCCAACGTAACATTGAGAGGCAAGCTGAGTATTCACAAAGCACTCGCTCCCATATTTGCGCTGGCGTAACGTAAATGGGCCGGCGTAAGCCTGCCTAATTCAATGTAGGCAGGTAGTGGGCGTGATGTATTGAAATTAACGTGACCCCATGTAAATGAATGGCCGATCTAACGGCGCATACACTCGCATGCTCAGAATCACGTTGCATATATTCCCTAATATACGACGGCTCAATGCGTACGGCGTGAACGTAACTTACGCCCAGCCCCATTTACAAACGACTTATGTAAACGACGTAAAATCCGACGGCAGTTCCGACGTCCATACCCTAACATGACTTAGACCAACTATTTGGTGGTTTAACTTTACGCCAGGACGTACGCCTTACGTAAACGGCGTAGCTTACTGCGACGGGCGCAAGTACGTTCGTGAATTTGGCGTATCTAGGTCATTTACATATTCAACGCGTAAATCAATGGAAGCGCCCCTAGCGGCTAGCGTAAATATGCACCCAAGATACGACGGCGTAGGAGACTTATGTCGGTCGTAGTATGCCAAAATTCAGGCGTATCTTGTACTGTGAATACGGCGCAGAGATACGACGGCGCATCCGTGGACTTACGCAGCGTATATAAAGATACGTCGGCGTAAGTCTTTATGAATCTGGGCCATAGTGCTTAAGCCCACTACTGCGTCAAAGTACCCCATTATCAGTGGGTCCTACACTATTCATAAAGTGTATTTCTCCCATGCTTCTCTTAACCATGGTAGAAATACACTCCTCAATATGGTGGACACTAATAAGAGGTAATGGCGGGGATGGGGTGCTCCAGCCCAAGGGATCTGGTCAGGACCCATACAATAGACAAACAAAGAATTGAAGGGCACACCATAAAACTGCATTAAAGATGGTGCTGCTATAAGGCCATGCAAACAGAATAAAAGATTACAGCCGGGGAATAGGGTGGCATTTTTTCATGTGTGCGCTGTAATCTTTTGTTCTGTTTACATGGTCTTATAGCAGCACCATATTTAGGGTGTGCCCCCCCCCCCAAGTCTTTGTATGGCTATGTCTTGTAGTGGATGCAAAGAAATGGATTTTACAGTACGCACACAATTCCTTGCGTCAGAGACTTTCAAAAATAAGTAGTTACATTTTACATATATTTCCTGAGAGTGATAACCATCTCTTTTTTTCTGTCTGCTGTTACACAGCAGGTAAAATCAGATCTTGCAAGGTCGGCTTTTTTTCTTTCCCCCAAACACACACACACACAAAATCAGAGCATTGAATTGTAAAACCATGCAACTTTCATGAGATATGGGATACTCGCTGTTCACAAGATCCCAATGGAAGGGTTGTGACGTCATCCTCTTTGGCGCCTAGAGGAAGGCAAGCATATTTACTAACTTTCTTTCACAGGGTTTCAGACTTTAATGCTGCTGTTTGGTATGGATAGGAGTCCCTGATTTAATAAGCATGCTTTGCTTTTTAGTGCAAGATCCAAGTTAATATCAAGAAAGATTAAGGTACCTTGCATTTAATAAGTGAAAAAAACACAACGCTAACTGATAGCAACAAAATTGAAATATAGTAATGATAATTAGCGTCAGAGAAATACAATTGTGAATAACATAGAATAAAGTGCAATAATTTAAATAAATTCCACCAGCTGCAGTAAGAACTTTCTAAATAGCAAATTCAGATAATAAATGAATAAATCACTACACTCGGTGATAACAATATGGTCCTGATATAAAAGAGCACACATATAAAAAGTCCTTTGCAATATCAACAAGTGTTGTGTTCATATGTGTTCGTGCTCAATATAAACAATCCATGCTCCATAGACTTGTGCTCTGATTGGGTGTCCCACATGGATGTACACTCACCCTTAGATGTTGACCAACCATCTCTAGTAGGGTCACTTAGGCACGTGGGGAGGATTGGCAACTCATGCACTGGATAGACCTCACATGGATAGATGGAAATAACAGAGGGAGAACCTCGTAGCGTAAAAATGTTGGTAAATTTATTGGTTAAATACAAGTATGAGATTGCACTCACATTTATTGGTGCCTATCATCCTGGCACCAGTTTTTTTAGGGGAAATCGGGCCGCAATCTGCTGGTGACCGCTGGTCACAGATCAGCTTGATTCCCAGAAGTTGCGTGGCTGGACGTGTGTCGCAATGACGCGATCAAGCCTCAATGCATTTTAGCCAATCAATGGGCCGTCATCAGGAAGCTCTAACTCTGCCATGTTGTGTGTGGGCTTTATACCCTTACATCATAATACGTAAATAAAATTGTGATGATAATTGGTCAATATACTGACCACCTGCTGTACACTGTGGGGTGCTTACAATATATTATGCACAGTAAATTGGAAATCAAACAACTATTAAACCTAAATAACTAATAAATGGTAAATAGTAATTTGTACAAGTAATATAAAAATAGAAGACCACCTAGTGGTCACTAATTAGAATTACACACTAAAAACTATTGATAGTTATATTAATATGACAGGATTAATATGACAGGTGAATTTAACTGCAAATTGCCTATGTTAAAAATGTAGGTACATAATGAAATTGAATTTAAAGCAAAAAAGCAAGATCTTGGATAGATAGTTCTACCCGCAGTGGAATGAACTGAAACATGTAATTGTATTTATAAAGGGGGACTCTACTACTAATTAATAATCTGTGATAAAACAATTGAGATCCAACTCAACATTCAACCCTAAAGGGGTTAAAGTTTGGAGTTCACATATCCACTTTCATTTTGGGATATTTGTTTAATCATATTGGCACCTCTCCAATGTCTATTAATGGTGTCAATAGCATATATTATATATATATATATATATATATATATATATATATATATATATATATATATATATATATATATATATATATATATATATATATATATATACTGTATATATATTATATTATATAGCACCAATAAATGTGAGTGCAATCTCATACTTGTTTTTACCCAATAAATTGCTATGAGGTTCTCCCTCTGTTATTTCCAGCTATCCATGTGAGCTCTATCCAGTGCATGAGGTGCCAACTACGGATTTATCCAGGGGTCTCCCCACATGCCTAAGCGACCATACTGGAGATAGTTGGTCAACATCTAAGGGTGAATGTGCATCCATGTGGGCAGGGCCTATCCGCCCTATAGGCTCACTATGCAAGCCGCTTAGGGCCCCGCAAAGCTGCAGAGGGCCCCCCAAATTACTAGAGGCCCCACCTGGTGAGAAGTCATTTTCAGCCCCTCACCCCACTTCTCAACTCGCTGGCTGCATGGGAGAAGAGGTAAGAAGTCAGCACCCCTGCTTCTCACTTTAATGTAAGATGTCATTTTCGACAGCAGAACACCCCCTCCACCCGCTTCTCAACTTTAATCTTTAATGTGACATGTCACTGTCGGCAGCGCCCCCATGTGACATGTCATTTTTCTTAGGGCGGTCAGGATCGGCACTGCATGTGGGGCTCCCAGTCTGAGCACAAGTCTATGGAGCATGGATTGTTTATATTGAGCATGAGCACATATGAACACAACACTTGTTGATATTGCAAAGGACTATTTATATGTGTGTTCTTTGCTTTTAGGAACATATTGTTATCACCTAGCGTGGTGATTTATTAATTTATTACCTTGCATTTAATAATTTATATTAATAAACTATGTTAAATTGTGATTTCATACCTCCATGGAATTCAGCTTTAATATATGTATATTTCACAGTGATTTTGTCTGTATTTGTGCTTTGACAAGACTCCTAGTGTTTGTGGATCTTGTTATTTACCTAGTGCATCTTTTTAACTTGGTATAGATTTTGGCAGTTTAGCAAGATCAATACTGAAGCCGCATTTTTCCTTTAGTGTTAGTTTTTAAAGTTTATGTTGTTTTGGGTTTCATATTAGTGCAGCAATACTTTCAGTTTCTACTGGTATTAGTCTGTGTTGACATTCATGACTTTATTTTACAGAACATAATTATTTCATCATTATAACGCGATGGAAGACAGGAGTAAAAATAATGCATTTGGAACAGAATTGTATTTAAAGTAAGGTTAAGGCTAGGTTCACACTGCTGCGAATTAAAAATCGCGGTAAAATTTTGCAGCTGCGGTTTTGCCGCGATTTTGCCACGATTTCGGCCGCGATTTAAGAGACATCTGTGCAGGGTTCAATGTAAATCGTGGCACCGAAATCGCAAAAAGTAGTACAGGAACTACTGTTTGAAATCGGTGCAGCGCCGCAGATGCGGCGTCGCACCGATTAGGACGGTGCCATTGCCGACAAATGCCGCCGATTTGAGATGCGATTTGACATGTGAAATCGCATCTCAAATCGTACCAAATCGTACCCAGTGTGAACCTGGGCTACAGTGTGAAAATGAAGGTTGCCTTAAAAGAAAGACGTTAACAATAGAATGGTGGAATGAGTTGATTGATTGATTGATTTATTGTATTTGTAATGCGCCAAATACTGACCCGTCAGGGAAGCGTCTAAGCGCAGAAGACATACCTGTAAATAGATAAATCAAGTCAGGGAAAGAAAATAGAAGGAAAAGAAAAAAGGAGAGCACAAAAAAGCAAACTACCAAGGAACAACAGGGAAAACTAACGTGACTCAGCCTGCTTTTCCCTCAAAAAAACAAGTTTTTATCCTTTTACGAAAGGCCATAATGGAGGGGAGAGACCGGATAGAAACAGGGAGACTATTCCATAGGGCCGTTGCTCTCACAGAAAAGCGTCTACCCCCGAAGGTAAGCAGGCGAGCAGATGGACAAGTGACGAGACCAGCTGTAAGTGATCTAAGTCCTCGTGCAGGGGTGTATCGCGTTATCAAGGAATTCAGGTATTGTGGGCCCGTCCCATGATAAGCGCGATAGGCGAGACAGAGAGCCTTAAACTCAATGCGATCTACCACAGTGAGCCAGTGCAGTGATCGCAGGGTAGGGGTAATATGCTCCCGCCTATTTAAGCCGGAGATTAGTCTAGCGGCCTGGTTCTGGACGAGCTGGATTTTCCTCAGCCACTTTAGAGGCATACCCAAATACACAATATTGTTGAAGTCAATCCGGGAGTTGACGAGAGATTGAACCAAGACTTTCCGGTGGTACTGAGAAAACAAATTTTTGACCTTTCTCAAACACCTGATGTAATACAGTGCATTGTGGATACATTGATTGACTTGGGGTATCCAATTCAGATTACAGTCAAAAATTGTCCCCAGGACGCGGACTTGATTCACTGGAACCGGACACGGCCCAAGGCTCGTAGGCCAGTTTCCCAAAAAGACAGCTGGATCAATACGTCCAGAGATGAGAATTTCTGTCTTTTTAGCATTTAGACTAAGGGAGTTGCGATCCATCCATTGTTTGATGTCTAATAGACAGGAAGCAAGCTGCAGGCCAGGAGCAGGGTCGGATAGGCTGTCAACGACCAACTGGACATCGTCTGCGTACAACCGATTAAACACTGCATGGGTTTCCAGCAGACTCGCAAGTGGCCGAAGATACACATTAAACAGCCATGGTGACAGGGCAGAGCCCTGAGGCACCCCACAACTCAGGGTGCTGATGGCAGATAGGAAAGGACCGGTTTTAACCTGAAAGCTCCTGTGGGTGAGAAAGTCTGAAAGCCAATGTGAAGCGGAGCCGGTAATGTGAAACTCGTCCCGAAGCCTGGCAATCAACATAGCGTGGTCCACGGTGTCAAAGGCTGCGGAGAGGTCAAGGAGCACCAAGGCAGCTGCTCCCCCCGCATCCCTGACTCCGAGCAGCTTCTCTCTGGTGGAAAGAATCGTGAGCTCAATCCCACGGCCCGGGCGGAAACCGCACTGCGAGTCATGGAACAGACCTGTTGTCTCCGAGTACGATTGAAGTTGGAGAAAAATTTCGTATTCCACCAGTTTAGCCAGGAAACCTATAGCAGAAATGGGTCTGTAATTAGAAAGACAGCCAGGGTCCAAGTTGGGTTTTTTTAAAATTGGTGTGATAATGGCATGTTTCCAGCGAGCCGGAAACACGCCATGGGTTAGAGAAAGATTGACAAGTATCAGGAGGTCGTTCACAACCAGCTCTGCATTCTTCTTCAAGAGCCAGGCTGGACAAATGTCACCATAGAAGTAGGAGGCCTTAATTTTTGCCATAGATTTTAGAAGATGTTCCCGGCTGACCTTACTAAAGGACGACAGGGAATTAGGCACTGAGGAATTTGGTTTGGGGGGGCAAGTGATTGGTTTCTGTGAGTCAGTCCCTAAGAGTGACAGGGGGTCGGATGAGGATTTGGGATATTCCAAGGGAGTTAGTTGTCCTATGCCTAAGCGTATGTCGGCTACTTTAGTAACAAAAGTATTAAGTAGATTGTCGCACAGAGCCTGCGAATGGGGTATATTCACCTGGCTCTGCGTAGGCGAGAATAAGGTTTTAACTATTTTAAAAAGTGCCGAAGCACTGTTATCGGCGTTATCGATAAGATTACCATAATGGGACCTTTTTTGCCGTTTTAAGGCCTGTGTATAAGCTCGGCATTGAATTCTATACTGCCTCTTGTCAGTCGAGTTTTTGGTCTTATACCAATGGCGTTCTAGTGCCCGACATTTCCTTTTAATAATAGACAAGGAGTGGCTGTACCAGGGTTGGTTTTTGCCAGCCCTGTGGCGATTTTTAGACATTGTTAAAGGTGCAACAATGTCCAAAATTGTATTTAATTTAAGTTCCCACACGTCTAATTTGGCTTCGAGGGCAGAAAGACTCATTTCAAAGGAGCCCAGATCTACATCCTCGGGATCGATATTTACACATGAATAAAAAGCTTCTGTAAATGCCGGGTTTTGATGTCATGTAACTTCCTATAAGGTTCAGTTACTGCCATTGGTGGGCCAGGGGGATTACCTTTTGGTATTTCATAGTTAAGATTGGCTGACAAGAAAAAGTGGTCGGACCAAATCACCTGTTTTGAAAGAGTATTACATATCAGATTCTTAGAACAAAATATGGCATCCAGCTGATGGCCCTTATCATGAGTTGGCCCAGAAACGGTTTGCAAAAGACCCAGGGATTCCATGTCCGCCAATACTTCTTGTCCCAATTTATCATGTTCTACATTTAACCAGATATTAAAATCCCCCATTAAAATAAAAAAGTCACATAAAGTTAGGCAGTGTAGAGCAAAAGCTGAGAGCTCATTCGCAAAGGAGCTATCATAGCCGGGTGGACGGTAGACCACTGCAAGCAAGATGGAGAGGTTATTGTCTAGACTACATCGGGTAAGGAGGTGCTCAAATGACTTAAAAGGTGCTGAAGAAACTTCTATACATGTTAAGTCCTCATTGTAAATTACAGCCACTCCCCCCCCTTTCTTGACAGGTCTACATTTAGCTAAAATCTTGTAATTCTCGGGCATGAGCTCATCCAGGTGAACCAGCCCTCCTGAGGAGAACCAGGTTTCGGTCAGGGCCATCAGGTGAAGGTCATTTTCAGTAATTAACTCGTGGATCTGTGATGCATTCTTGTATGCTGATCGAGCATTGATCAGTCCCACCCGTGGAAGGTCGACCAAAGAATGTTTTTTTTTGGCAGGGTGTCTGAAAATCCTGTTGGACAGGCAAACATTCTTGACCATTTTTGAAATAGTATAGTCCACGTGATCTAGTTGAGTCAATTGCATCTTACTGTAAAGACGGCGAGGTGCCGTCAACTCACAAGATGGTGTCCTTAAGGTGTGGGCCATGTGGGGCTGCATTAGGCCAGCATGGCGTGCCGGGACCGGGCCCGATCGGACCCAGACGGGCCCGGACGGGCTTGCCTCTGGCGCGCCGCCGGCACGCTGCCGGCACCCAGCAGGGTGCCGCCGCCATGTAAGTACTTCCTGGATGGTCAGGTGATCGCTGGCTCCTCCCCCGCTCGTCGCACTCTCACAGCGTCAGGCGGCAGATGATCAGCAGGTGTCACAGATCGAAGGCGATCAAATAAGCAGTCCACAAAAGGCAGGTCAGCAGACAGGTGAATAGAGGCACAGATTTTAAAAGCACAATGAAGGTAAATGTCTTATCTGGCCCAGCAGGGTGCCGCCGCCATGTAAGTACTTCCTGGATGGTCAGGTGATCGCTGGCTCCTCCCCCGCTCGTCGCACTCTCACAGCGTCAGGCGGCAGATGATCAGCAGGTGTCACAGATCGAAGGCGATCAAATAAGCAGTCCACAAAAGGCAGGTCAGCAGACAGGTGAATAGAGGCACAGATTTTAAAAGCACAATGAAGGTAAATGTCTTATCTGGCCCAGCAGGGTGCCGCCGCCATGTAAGTACTTCCTGGATGGTCAGGTGATCGCTGGCTCCTCCCCCGCTCGTCGCACTCTCACAGCGTCAGGCGGCAGATGATCAGCAGGTGTCACAGATCGAAGGCGATCAAATAAGCAGTCCACAAAAGGCAGGTCAGCAGACAGGTGAATAGAGGCACAGATTTTAAAAGCACAATGAAGGTAAATGTCTTATCTGGCCCAGCAGGGTGCCGCCGCCATGTAAGTACTTCCTGGATGGTCAGGTGATCGCTGGCTCCTCCCCCGCTCGTCGCACTCTCACAGCGTCAGGCGGCAGATGATCAGCAGGTGTCACAGATCGAAGGCGATCAAATAAGCAGTCCACAAAAGGCAGGTCAGCAGACAGGTGAATAGAGGCACAGATTTTAAAAGCACAATGAAGGTAAATGTCTTATCTGGCCCAGCAGGGTGCCGCCGCCATGTAAGTACTTCCTGGATGGTCAGGTGATCGCTGGCTCCTCCCCCGCTCGTCGCACTCTCACAGCGTCAGGCGGCAGATGATCAGCAGGTGTCACAGATCGAAGGCGATCAAATAAGCAGTCCACAAAAGGCAGGTCAGCAGACAGGTGAATAGAGGCACAGATTTTAAAAGCACAATGAAGGTAAATGTCTTATCTGGCCCAGCAGGGTGCCGCCGCCATGTAAGTACTTCCTGGATGGTCAGGTGATCGCTGGCTCCTCCCCCGCTCGTCGCACTCTCACAGCGTCAGGCGGCAGATGATCAGCAGGTGTCACAGATCGAAGGCGATCAAATAAGCAGTCCACAAAAGGCAGGTCAGCAGACAGGTGAATAGAGGCACAGATTTTAAAAGCACAATGAAGGTAAATGTCTTATCTGGCCCAGCAGGGTGCCGCCGCCATGTAAGTACTTCCTGGATGGTCAGGTGATCGCTGGCTCCTCCCCCGCTCGTCGCACTCTCACAGCGTCAGGCGGCAGATGATCAGCAGGTGTCACAGATCGAAGGCGATCAAATAAGCAGTCCACAAAAGGCAGGTCAGCAGACAGGTGAATAGAGGCACAGATTTTAAAAGCACAATGAAGGTAAATGTCTTATCTGCCTTAGGTAATTGTTGCCATATGGTTTTTGGGTAATCTAGATTAAATAGAGATATGTGGGTATATATATATATATATATATATATATATATATATATATATATATATATATATATATATATATGGCTGTGTCTGTGTATGAATATAAAGATATATATATTCTAATTATGAATATATTTCTCTAAGTAGAGCTGAAGACATTTCAGTCAGAGTACAGAGTACAGAGTACAGAGTACAGAGGATATGGTTCATTTAGCATGCTAATTCATGGCATTTAGCTTATAGCAAAGTTCATTGTTTGTTAACAGACATTGTGGAGCCAGTGAATTAAACTACCGTATGTGATGGACCCCATGCTGGGATGTTCAATCAAGATAGCCACACCCTGTTAACCTTGGGAAAATTATAGTCATCAGGATTTGCATGAAAGGGGGGTGACTTATGTAGTCAGTCCTCCAATCGTGATGCTAGCTAGGCCAACCAATGGGACGTCAGCTTAGAAAGATATACTCCACAGCACAGATTAATGGAGTTCACTTTATGGAACCATCACTTGATGGAAGGATGTCTTGATGGAGAGTTGGCCTAAAAGGATGGGTCTTAGTACAAGGGGTAACTATGGTATAGGCATGTGATAATTACTTGTAGCAACTGCCCATGTTTGTAATCTAAGGTTTTAGAGGAATATACTCTAGATTCCTTCATGTAAATGTATGTATTTTAACCTACGGTCTTGTTTTTAGACTATAGATAGGTTCTGTGTGTTAGACTAGACTTTGTATAAGCTCTAATAAATGTGTTATGTTGAAACTTTCACTCTGGACAATAGAACACTCTTATTTTAACCATATATCATATATGTGAGTTATTAAATCTTAAATATACAATTACTTAAAGTAACAGTGGCGACCACGGAAAATGTACAGACTGAAAGTATTTAATATAATAGCAGAATATTGTGTATTAGAGATTAAAGCTTAGTAGGAGGAATTCAAGTTGAGTCAACTTATCCAATCCTATCTAGGGAACATATAAGTAAATATTTTTGTTTTTTTTAGTGGGTATTAGGAGACAATATACACCACAAGTTTTTTTTTACTAAGGAATTCAAGCTGAGTCAGCTTACCCACGAGTTATTTTTAAGGTTAGTAGATGAATTCAAGTTGAGTCAACTGATTCAATCTATCAGGAAAAAGTTTTTTTTGTTGTGTTTGTTTCATTAATATCCCAAAATCATAATTGATAAAGTATCTTGGATGTACCATTATAACCGGTCAATTTAATGGGGATGAGATACCGGGATAGAAACAGCTTTGACACACTGAAATAGTTGTCAATTTGTTTTTGTGGAAAAAAATAAATGATTATTGTTTTTTGCAATTTATACAATTTTGTTTAAGACACAGAAACGTGCTGGTTGTCTGTTGTCTGTAGAAAGACACTGAAATAGTGGTCTGGACGTTTGTTGTTCAAAGAATCCAACAAGTTTTTTTTTCATTTAAATCGTATGTCCACTAAAATTTAAATTTGGAGGACATTGGAAATCTACAAAAGATTTTTTTTTTAACTTAGGTTTTATTGCTAACGGTGTAAAGTTACAAGTAGTAATATTCTCATTGTTGTTAGTTAAAGTACAAGACTGTGGAAGGCTTGCAACTGAAACTAATTTCTGCAAAAGATTATTAGGGTAAAATAAGGTGCATTTAGCATACTGTATTTTATACCTTGAATTTTTTTTAAGGATAAACCCTACCAAGTACTAATAATTTAATAATCTAAGTTGGTGGGAGATTTGTTTTGGTTTTTTTTTAAACTGAATTGGGTGTAGCAAATATTGGGGTAAACATAGCTGTGTTTACATTTACATTGCACCTATTGTTTCTTTGTTGTGGATCTTAGCCCTTTTGTGTTGGTGTAGACTTCATTAAGATTCATATCTGCACTCTGGGGCAAATTCTAAGTTCTAGACTTTGATAGTCAGTTCTGTGGTGTATTATTGTATCACCACTGAACTTTTAATCATGGAGAAATTGATGGCCAGGATGGCTAAAGTTAAAAATAGCGCAGAGATAATAAAGACAATGGAGGAATCCAAAAGCCCATGGCACCATGCACAAGAGTATGTAAATATAAAACTTACAGAGAGAAAATACAGCAAACGTGAGGGTAAGACAGCACTAATTTTTGCTGCATTTTGGTTAGCCAACAATTATAGGTCATTATTATTGCAGACCATTTCTCTCAAGCAAGATCTAGAAATTGCCAAAAGTAAAATCAGTACTCCAAGAGTTTCTATGACAAATACGAATTCTAGCCACCAGCAGCCAACAATACAGGGGCTGAATGCTGAAGACAGTAAATGTGAACAATTATCTGCATCTTCCAGCACAGTGCAGACGGTACAATCTACACATACCATAGATTGTAATGCAACAAGTTTCAGTATTTCTGGTTGCAACAGGAAAGTACCTGCGTCTGGAGTAGGTGATAATGCCAACAGCTCATTGAAAGATGGGAGCTCTTTTGAAAGAACCTCCATTTCTCTTACAGCAAAAGGTGTTAATCAGGTTGTAGCCATTGAATGTTCTCAGCCTAAAACCACACCAGTTGTTAAAAGACGCTTTAATACTTTACAAAAGATAAAATGCTTCTCGTGTGGTTTATTCGGACACATTTCCCAGTTTTGTTTAGCTTCTGGTGAAAAGATATTAAAACCAAATCAGTATACAACAAAGAGGCGTGACGTAGAAGTGTACTCACCTCGCTGGGGTGAAAAGCCTAAGAAATATGAAAATACAAATTCATACATCCCTTCCTCAAATATTAAGGCCCAAAATGAGGCTTTACAGTATGAGATTAGGCAAATGAAACAGGAAAGGGATGAGTTTGTGAAAGAATTCCAGTCCTTTAAAAGAAACATTATTGACTTGAATTTGAAAAATGGATGGAGTAAATTTAGAAGGGTTTTAGATGTCTAGGACATTTAGTTTCACTAGATCAAAGTTTACCAATGTACATGTAAGAATGTTGTATTGTTGGCTTTAAATAAGAAAAAAAGTGGGATAAGTAATAATTGTTTTGCTGCAAGTTTTTTTTTTTCAGGGTGAATCACAGAAAGCTGTACATATGCGTAACAAAAGGTCAAGTATAGGGTTTTGTTTTTCTCTTATTCGGTCCCTTTGTATTCTCCCAATGGCCAGAAACACCTAGCAATTCATTTGCAAATTACCAAAGCTAGGGGATTCAAGATAAACGAAGGTGTGTTTGTGTGGGTCATGGAATGAAAGGGTATGAAGGGTCCATGTGTAAACAAGACTTTTTCTTTTTGTTTGTTTTGATTTTTTTTCTGTTTTTATGGAATTCATAATTGTTTTCTCTCTCTCTTCCCCAATCTCTTGTTTGTAATGAGCTCAATACTGGTACCAGTTTAAATTTATACTTTTTCTATAACTTAAATGTATTCGCGAATAAAAACCCTGTGCACAGGTACAAGATAAGTTTATTTTGTTTTTCTCTCTCCTTTCCTGGGGTTAGAGTGAAGTGTCATTCACTCTGACACTTGGAAACTACATAAAACATTATGCTGCACCTTGTGGCATATTATGGATCCAGTAGGTCCTATATTTCTCTGTTTTTCTCCTTCCAAAATTGACGCATGTGCTGGTAATATGCGTAAAGGGGGTAGGTCAGCAGGAGGTCTTCTTAGATGGTAAGTACTTACAAATACTTACAAATCCCACCATGTTTTTCCTATAATTTGTTAACTAGTTTGTTAACATACAGATATAGGAGGGAGTCAGTTACATGGGTCACTGTACTTACGGTGATAGACTCATTACCTCCGCTGGCAAGCATATACTGTCAGTTAGCCCATAAACCTCCTCAGAAGAGGTACAGTAAGATGTTATTAATGGTTTGGACTTTTGTATTTTAGGAAGAAATACACACATGGACAGATGATCGAAACCAAGACTGATCAAAATACTGTGAAACACAGAGGACCTTAAAACATAGTTTTTTAATGTTTGTTTTAAGGACAATCCTTGAATAGAATTAATTAGAGTCAGGCCCAACTAAATTCTAAAATATTTTTATTAACATTTTTTTTTTTAGTGGTCTGTTTCATTAAACAGGGCCGGGTCTCTCTCTCTCTCTCTCTCTCTCTCTCTCTCTCTCTCTCTGATACCACTTCCTGTGGCCTGTTGGGCTGGAAAATTGATTTTCACTGAGAATCAATTAATATGGTAATCACTACAGAGAGGACATTGCCTTTTGTATAACAGCAATGCAATTTTTATTATTTTTTTAGTGTTTACTTGTTTTTATTTTTATTTTTTTTAATTATTTTGTTTTTTGGTTTAACAAAATACATATTCAATGCTCTTTAACAATACAAAGGTTGGGGCAGCATTGAATCTGAATTTTTTTTTTTACTTTTTTTATATATACCTTTTTAGGTGTACTTTTTATTTCCTCCTTTTTCTTCTAAGGAAAACTATTTTTCTTCATTTCCTATATCACTTTATTTTTGGGTGATTCTGGAGGTCGCTATGGTGAAATAAAAAAAAAAAAAGAGGGGAGTAGGGGTAACATTATATGGACAACATTTAGAACAGTTAAACTCTTTTGACACTGGATAAATGTTTTATATAAATGTGTGACATTGTAGCTATTACCAACTATGACAATAGTCAGCAACAGTCATATGACTAGTTTACGTGTATAGGTGACATTGTATCCTCTCTACAGTTCTAATATTGGGCAGTCATCATAGGTGGTCATGGGTAATTTTTTTTTATGTTGGTCAGTTTTCTTTTTGTGCCATAAATAAGTTTAAAAAAAATCAATGCTTAAAGATCATATAGATATACTGGGACTGGTGAGACTCATAGTGATTGGCAAATAACAGAGTATAGTACAATTGTACTTAAAGCGGTTGTAAACCGCATAAACTTTTTTTTTTTCCCCCAAACCTGCAATGCAAAAGGCATAATAGGCTAGTATGCATCGCATACTAGCCTATTATGAAATACTTACCTCGGAACGAGGTGTGTACCACTTACCTGGTCCACGCCGAGCAGGATGTCATCTTGCTCCGGCGTGTCTTCCGGGTATCGCCGCTCCAGCGCTGTGATTGGCTGGAGCGGCGATGACGTCACTCCCGCGCGTGCGCGCGGGAGATTTAAAATCGGCAGGGTCCGGCGATGCCGGTCCTTCAGCCGTGGAGTCCCCCCTGCGCATGCGCCGCCCGCATTGCGGGGGTAATATCTCCTAAACCGTGCAGGTTTAGGAGATATTATCCTTACCTACAGGTAAGCCATGTTGTAGGCTTACCTGTAGGTAAAAGTCCAAATAGTGGGTTTACAACCACTTTAAATAATTTAGTCTAATCATTCCTGAAGCCACAAGTAACTGGTAACATCACACCTATCCACATTCTGAAATCAAGTTATTTTTGTCTGCTTACATGACACTGCCTAAATCTGCACGGAGACCTCTTAAAGTGATGACCTCTTCCCTAGTCTGCTAAAGGCAGGACTCATACAGCAGCTACACATGGTAGCCAAGGACGGAGCTATATGCACAAAAGTGGGGCACCACCCCAGGCACCAACCCATCAGGGTTGGTATAACTGAACACAGCGTCAGTAAAAGGAGTTTGTGGTGAGTTACGATGGCAACAAGATCCGCCTGGAAACTGGAAGGGTCACACACACACACACAGGGGCAATCCGCAGAAGGCGGGGCAGAGTTACTTGCAGGCATATGACAATGGAGGAAGAAAGATGGGGGATGGCAATCAGACTACCTGGCTGACGGGGTGAAGGTTAAATTGTTACACATGACAATGGTAAAGGGCCTCATATTAGGTCACAGTATATCTATAACAATTTTAATCAAAGGTCCTTAATACTCAGAATGACAAGATAAGCATTCATTGGAAGGCATATGTTGTAAAAGTACTCGTGTTTTTCCTTCTCTAACTTTGCCCACACTAATAAAGTACAAGCACAGAAAGCCAATAAAGGTGGTCCAAAGGCCATTACTGTATGATGTATGCAATTTCAATCACCATGGAAGGCTGTCCCAGAAGCAAGGCAAACAGGACCCGATTGACATTATGGACTTTCGCACTATTATTATTGGACGGTTGAGAACAAGGATCCTCCAGTTTTCTTCCCCACTTAATTTTTTTTTGTATGTTTGGTATCTTATGATTTTTATTATGGACTTATTACATCCAGAACAAGTGATGACTACCAGTACTGGGATCCAAAAATATGAACTGTAGAGACGGAAAGTTTAAAAAGTTTTTTTTTTTTTTTCACAGAGGTGTATATCATTTCAGAGGGCAAGGCCAAAAAGTTTTAAATGAAAGATTACACATAAAACCATTATTGTAGGTGTGGCCGAGTCTCATATTCTCAACTGGCCACAAGGGGCCATCTGTTGCCATATGGTTTTTGGGTAATCTAGATTAAATAGAGATATGTGGGTATATATATATATATATATATATATATATATATATATATATATATGGCTGTGTCTGTGTATGAATATAAAGATATATATATTCTAATTATGAATATATTTCTCTAAGTAGAGCTGAAGACATTTCAGTCAGAGTACAGAGTACAGAGTACAGAGTACAGAGGATATGGTTCATTTAGCATGCTAATTCATGGCATTTAGCTTATAGCAAAGTTCATTGTTTGTTAACAGACATTGTGGAGCCAGTGAATTAAACTACCGTATGTGATGGACCCCATGCTGGGATGTTCAATCAAGATAGCCACACCCTGTTAACCTTGGGAAAATTATAGTCATCAGGATTTGCATGAAAGGGGGGTGACTTATGTAGTCAGTCCTCCAATCGTGATGCTAGCTAGGCCAACCAATGGGACGTCAGCTTAGAAAGATATACTCCACAGCACAGATTAATGGAGTTCACTTTATGGAACCATCACTTGATGGAAGGATGTCTTGATGGAGAGTTGGCCTAAAAGGATGGGTCTTAGTACAAGGGGTAACTATGGTATAGGCATGTGATAATTACTTGTAGCAACTGCCCATGTTTGTAATCTAAGGTTTTAGAGGAATATACTCTAGATTCCTTCATGTAAATGTATGTATTTTAACCTACGGTCTTGTTTTTAGACTATAGATAGGTTCTGTGTGTTAGACTAGACTTTGTATAAGCTCTAATAAATGTGTTATGTTGAAACTTTCACTCTATATGTGAGTTATTAAATCTTAAATATACAATTACTTAAAGTAACAGTAATAATGGTATTATCATATAAATACTAATCCTTGTTTCAATGACTGCTTAATTCCAGATTTTTTTCAAGAAGAACCTGAGTTTATTAAAATGGATTAAAATTCACCTACTTTTTTTTCCAATGAGGAGTTTAGTAATGGTGAATGTCAAGCCAAGGTAAATTTAAATAGATTCTAAATTTTTGGGCTTAATAAATCATCATAAAAGTAGTGCTTTATATGAATCAAATGACAAAATGTAGATTAGATGAGGTAAGTATTAGTGTCTGCACACTTTTTGTTAAAGTGACACAAAAAGATAACCATATTCTTCAAAAATTATCCATACACATCCACAACCTAATTTCATTGAAATTTACTTTTCATAAAATGATTTATTACTATGTTTCTCTGCCTAATACTCTGTGACCTCCCAAACCTCTCCTTTTACCCCCTCACTTAATTTTTTTTGGAAAGAACAGTGCACGTTAGTTGTGGTCATCAGGGGTCAAGTCCTGGGGAAAAAAGTGTGGGAACTCCCACCCAAGATCCACTCCCCTACCAAAAAAAATAAAAAATTACGGGGGTGGGTGGTATGTAGATGAGAGGGGTATGGAGTGTATGGGGGTGGGCGGTATGTAGATGAGAGGGGTGCGGAGTGTATGGGGTGGGTAGTATCAAATACACCACTGGCCACTGATGCATTAGTGACCAGTGGCAGGTAATTAACCCCTTTGTGCTGCATTAGTGACACCAGTGTCAGTGTTTATGAACCATTTCATGCTGCACCAAATAGGGGTAATAAACACTGACACTGGTGTCACTAATGCAGCACAAAGGGGTTAATAAACTGCCACTGGTCACCAATGCATCAGTGGAAGTACAGTGCAGACACCCCCTTCAGTGCAGCCCCCTGTACAGTGCAGACCCCCCTTCAGTGTAGCTCCCGTTCAGTGCAAACACCCCCCTTCAGTGTAGCCCCCGGTACAGTGCAGACCCCCCTTCAGTGTAGCTCCTGTACAGTGCAGACACTCCCCTTCAGTGTAGCCCCCATACAGTGCAGACACCCCCTTAAGTGCACCCCCGTACAGTGCAGACACCCCCTTCATTCAACCCCCTGTACAGTGCAGACACCCCCTTCATTCAAACCCCTGTACAGTGCAGACACCCCCGTTCAGTGCACCCCTGTACAGCGCAGACACCCCCTTCAGTGCACCCCCCATACAGTGCAGACACCCCCCTTCAGTGCACCCCCCCATACAGTGCAGACACCCCCCTTCAGTGCACCCCCCCATACAGTGCAGACACCCCCCTTCAGTGCACCCCCCGTATAGTGCAGACACCCACCTTCAGTGCACCCCCTGTACAGTGCAGAGTCAGAAACCCCCCTTAAGTGCACCCCCATACAGTGCAAACACCCCCTTCAGTGCACCCCCCGTACAGTGCAGACACCCCCCTTCAGTGCACCCCCGTTCAGTACCTCAGATCGTGGCGGCACATGATGCACAACAGGTCCCCTCCCCCTGTTTACACATAAACTAAGAGAAGGGGGAGGCGGCTTTACGCTGCTGTTCGGCTGTGTCTATGTGACATCCGGGGATGGAATGTGCAGCGGTGTCACCCTGTACCCCCGCACCCCCTCTCCCTTGCATCTGATTCAGCACTGATCACTGCAGAACCCTCTGCGATTGCCTAATCCAGCGGCGCTGCCACCGCAGGTGTAGTGCAATTGCGGAGGGTCAAAGTCCTGCAAAGGGAACGGCGTTCCTGCTGTCAAAAAAGTGCAGGGAACGCCGTTCCCACACGTTCCCGCAGGACTCGAGCCCTGGTGGTCATGTGCACTCCTGGACTATACACACTACAAATATCATAATCCATAGCCCCTAGGCCATCTCAGGAGTGAGAGTGTGGCTACGTTCCTACATACAGTGGGACCATAGAGAATGAACATAGCCACCCTCTAACAGAAAGTTAGTTCACAGCAGCAATAAAAAAGGAATTTGGAGATTTGGAGAAGGGTGAAAGCAATATATGGTACTTTTTTCAGTTACGGGCTAAGTTCACCTTAGGAGCATGTTATGTTACACCCATATTTAGAAGGGATGGACAGATCGATTACTTAGTGTATTGCAGGATTTGCTTGTTGGTGAGACCTACTTGTGTGGAGCACACTCATCAATGTGGTTATGTGAAAAATCTAACATTAAAGTGTTACCAAACTAAGGACCCTGCATTTACTATATCTAGGCTCCCACAGTACACAAAACTTAGTTGTTGTAAATATAAACTGATAAATATCTTTTTTTTCTCACCATTAGAGCAGTCTTGCAACTTCTATTAGTGTCTGGTTAAAGTTCGAGGGAGGCGTTTTCATTCTGCTCTGACTGTCCTATAGGGCTGCAGGACCCCTGACCCTCTGTCTGGACAGTGATGATTGGCCCTGTGCTGATCACATGTACTCTCCTAAAAAAAAAAAAAACTCTCTAGCAATACACACCAAACTGAGCATGTGTAGCTTGTCCCCTAGCCTCTGTTCTATCAGGAGAAGAATTGGGGACAGTGGAAGAAGGGGAGGAACAGAGAAGACAGGATCAAACAGTCTTTTTACACAATTCAGAGTATATATAAAATAATATGCAAAGTGGTTGGAGGGAAGCTTCAAAATGGCAAAGATGGTTTTATTACAAATTATGTGAGCAGATCCTCTTTAACCTCCCTGGCGGTATGATTCTTTCAGAAAAAACATGCTGAAAGCGGTACCATTATTTGCAAGGAAATTTGGCGTTTTATACTGTAGGCCTGTAATTTTTAGAAATAACTCGCTTAAATCTGACCAAACAAGATTCTAATAGGCATCCCGGGTATGAAATTTTTTTTAAAACAAAATTATAAATTATAATATAATAAATAATTATTTATAATTATAACAAATAATAATATAATTATAATAAAAATTATTCAATAATGTAATCAAATTAAAATCACTGAAATTTGCTCAGTTGCAGAATTGTTGCTGTCATTATTTTATTTTATTTTTTTTATGACGAATTTCCCCACAAATCGCTATCGCACAATTCTGCAAGTGATTATAATTTATTATCGCTGTTTTTTAGCTGATCTAAAACTATTTTTGACATAAAGGGACACTTTTGGTTGCTATGGACAATCTACAGTTTGCAGGGAGAAAGAAACGTTTTTATTATATAAAATGACATGCAGGACACAGGACAGACCACTAGGGACAAGGGGTGTGTGTTTTTTTTACATACAGTACTGTAATCTATAAGATTACAGTATACTGTATGTAAGGTGTTTGTTTACGTTTTTGAATTTGGCGCCGTTCTCCGTCCCCGTGCGTCGTAACGTCGCAGGGAACGGAGATCGGCGTCACACGGAGGCACTATGTGAATCGAGCGAGGTCCCGCTCGCTCACACAGTGCGGTGGCATCGCTGGATCCAGGGACAAGGTAAGTAAAAAGTGCCTGTGGATCTAGCGAGGCAAGCCCGAGACTGACTCGGGGTTACCGATCGTAGCAGGAAAATCTAACCCCGAGTCAGTCTCGGGAACACCGCCAGGCAGGTTAAGCTTTGGCAATACAATCTGGAAGCTGATTGGTTACTATGCAGAGCTGCACCAGATTTTGAACGCTCCAGTTTTAGTAAATCCCCCCCAGAGTTCCTTTGAAAATGTAGTGTCCCCTGTTACTATACTGTTGGGTTTATTTACTAAAACTAAAACATATCTTATCCAGCTCTGCATGATAGCCAATCAGCTACTAACTTTGGGCTTGTTCAATTAAGCTTTGACATAAAACCTGAAAGCTGATTGGTTACTATGCAGAACTGCACTGGATGTTGCACTCTCCAGTTGTAGTAAATCCACCCAGTGTAACTTTTGTAACTTGTTGCATTAGGAGGGAAGTGCTGACCCTGTGCCCACTCCACCAGTCCATCGTACCTCTGTTACCTCACCCGCAGTAACAGAATTGCTCCTCGACGTGCACCTAGCATGGAACTCATGCGTGAACTTATTAACTTTACTTTTCATACTTTGTGACCAGTCCACAGATCTCTGTAATGTGAGTTCCAATCTGGTTGCTATTGGCTACTGGTGGCAAAAGAAGAAGCCAGACAATGACCACCTCACTACTGGAGGACCTGTCACCTTACCAAGTATCAACTGGTTGATTTGTCTTGATTTACTCTTACCAACTACACACTTCCTTGTGTTGCCGAGATAACCCTTTGTAGTGGGGTTACTTCATACCCATTGTGCTTTACAGACCCCTGTTCTTTAGATATGCCAAAAACAACATGCAACCCTTTGAATATCTTCAGACCAGGCTCATAATGGTTAATGTACTTAACTGAAGGAGTGTGGCATAACAGTTTAATATGAACAAGGTCTTTCCCTGTTCTGTCTTTAGGACAGATAGCTAAACCTGCTTATCCTAAAAACTTCAGATACCATATTTCTTTGATCTCAGTTTATTAGAACAAGCCAGGTGAAACTACACAATAGACAGAATTCTCACCGCTCCAGGTGAGCCTCGTGATGATCAGGGGTTGTTGAACCACCAGGGTGCTGGCGATGCGGTAATAGCAAAAAACAAAAGAACAAAAGCTGGACAGCCGCACTCCAAAACTTTCTTTAAAAGAGATGTCTTTTATTTTCAACTGTGCATACAGTCACTGCAAGCCCACAAAAATCAGTATGGCCAACGTTTCGCACTGGCGTCAGTGCTTAGTCATGGCTAGCAAGGTTCACACTACAAATGAAATATATACACAAAACATACAATCATGTGATGAAAAGCCCTGCCTACAGCAGGGAGGAATCAATTAAGTTAATCAAGCAGTAAATCAAACGGCATTTTAAACAGCTGAAATATGGGTCAAACCTCCCTCAAGTGTGTCCCTTTGTAAAAAAGGGAAAAAGCGTGAAAAACACATATTGATTTGTGAAAAACCTGTGTATAAATGAAAATCAAAATAAAATGACAATGGAGATAAAAAAAATATAAAAATAGAAATACCCATAAAATTACTTATAAAGTTTCTCAAAATCAGACCACAACATGTATGTATAGGTATAGTCTCAATTAAAAAATAAGAAATAATTATAATAATAAAGAAATTTTTCTATTATGTGTATACATGTACATATATATATATATAGAAGCGCTCTCATCCGTGGTCATTTAGTGACTCAAAAATGCATAAGTTATTAGAATAAATTAATTAGTGAAGCCAAAATAAACCTATTTTAGGGAATAAACTGTGAAATAGCAAAATCAAATAATAAATTGATGGGAGAATCGCTACATGAATGGACATTTAAGTTAAAGTTCAATAGTGAATAAAACCTTATAATGAATGAGTCAGTGAAAACAAAATCATATGGATATGATGTGCGTGAATATCATGCAGGTAATGACAACATCTGTTAAGATGCCCTACCCAATAAATGTGATCGTGATGAACATGGTAACGGTTATTTTAACATTAGGTAGATGATGATCTAGTGCAAAAGTCTGAGGTCAAGTGTGGTAGTGTGCAATCGATCTGTCTAAATGTTTATCCATTCAGGGGTCTAATACATGAATGTAAGAGTATACATAATGAAGAAGCTGGTTATGCTCTGAAAGAGCAGACCAGCGACCATATACATATAAGTGTTGGGTTTTTTTTAAATATTTTTTTATTTATTTATTATCCGGTTAAGGAGCTGTATGAGTGACCTCACACAAGTAAAGAGTTTAAATAGACATCTCTATACGTTAAAAAGACATAATAGTCGCAAGGGCAAATGTAAATAAGAATACAGGCAAGTGTGGATATGATCCTGCATGAAAGTCCGGTGTCAATCATCAATATTAAAAATAAAAATAAGAATAAAAATGAAAAGATTATTATACCGAACCGGACAGTCAATTGGACCTTATAAGGAACGGGGCTAGCACATGAATAGAAAAGAAATTCAAACAGATCAATAAACAAGTGCGCAGAAAGCCCGAGAACCTGTGCAATGGTGTGGCACCTGGTTATATATGACAAAGGACAAGGGTCGACATAAGTCAAACTGTCTAAAATAGTGCCTTATCAGCCATACAATGAAACCAGTATAGCATACTGCTCCTAAAACCCAGGGAAAAAAAAAATAAAGAAAAAGGAAACAAAGATTAAAGAGGTATAAAAACGCAAAATTGCGAATAGGTAGGTCTAAAATAAGTTTTTATATAGTATATGTATAATGAGGGACGAATACAATACCCATATGAATATGGGATGTATAACATAGATTGTATAGAAATGTGTATGCTTCATAATGAAGCGCTAATTGAACCTAGGGGTGGGGGGGGATATATTATGCGAGGTAGATGAAAAATTATGCAGGATGTACTAATAATATTGGTGAAGGTGAAGCTGTGTAATGTGTCTCCAATTACAGTAGAAGAAGACTTGTATATGTTATCACCTCCAGATATGGCATCAATCCAACCGCTAATGCCTGATTAAAAATAATGTTTCATGCACAACCTGCATGTTCACCCGACAAAAAAAACCCCCTGACAAAAAAGCCCCCGTAGAACCCTCGTACCCTGTATATTAACAGGCCACACGAGAACCCATATATTAATTTATGGTGTCTTGATAAAAATTATTACCAAGAGCCATATGGTGACCCGCCTGTTCCTGAATGAGATATGCAAAGTATGGACAGTGCAAAGGTGAGCAAAATTGCATAATTATGTAAATATGAATGTAGTCTCAAACTTAAATTGGGGGAGTTGCACTGAAACCCGTATGGTAGCCCGCCTGCCGAAATAAACAGCAGGTGAGCAGCAAGTAGGTAATGTAAATGAGTTTACCATTAACAACTTGGGTGTAAACCATAGGAACAAGTAATAGAGCCTCAACAAAACAAAATATGATTTTGTTTTCACTGACTCATTCATTATAAGGTTTTATTCACTATTGAACTTTAACTTAAATGTCCATTCATGTAGCGATTCTCCCATCAATTTATTATTTGATTTTGCTATTTCACAGTTTATTCCCTAAAATAGGTTTATTTTGGCTTCACTAATTAATTTATTCTAATAACTTATGCATTTTTGAGTCACTAAATGACCACGGATGAGAGCGCTTCTATATATATATATATGTACATGTATACACATAATAGAAAAATTTCTTTATTATTATAATTATTTCTTATTTTTTAATTGAGACTATACCTATACATACATGTTGTGGTCTGATTTTGAGAAACTTTATAAGTAATTTTATGGGTATTTCTATTTTTATATTTTTTTATCTCCATTGTCATTTTATTTTGATTTTCATTTATACACAGGTTTTTCACAAATCAATATGTGTTTTTCACACTTTTTCCCTTTTTTACAAAGGGACACACTTGAGGGAGGTTTGACCCATATTTCAGCTGTTTAAAATGCCGTTTGATTTACTGCTTGATTAACTTAATTGATTCCTCCCTGCTGTAGGCAGGGCTTTTCATCACATGATTGTATGTTTTGTGTATATATTTCATTTGTAGTGTGAACCTTGCTAGCCATGACTAAGCACTGACGCCAGTGCGAAACGTTGGCCATACTGATTTTTGTGGGCTTGCAGTGACTGTATGCACAGTTGAAAATAAAAGACATCTCTTTTAAAGAAAGTTTTGGAGTGCGGCTGTCCAGCTTTTGTTCTTTTGTTTTTTGAAACTACACAATAACAGCGATAGACTTCAATAAGTACACTATTGCATACAATACAGCATACATAGCAGAAACAACGATATACAATACAAGATGAGATAGTAAAAACATACTTTTTAAGTTTTCTAAGGGTTGATGGCGATAGATTGAGCAAGACATGTCCTGCTCCCTGCAGTGTTTTCTCCAAGCATGGTGGCTTTTTTTACTTCCTGTTAAGATTCTTCCCAGAATTCCCTGCTTACTAACAATTTCCTTAACTAAACACCCAGTGAATCAAAGAAACAGAACTGAAGCAATACCAAAAAGAACACTACACTGTAGATGGAGCCTGCACTCTGCATATGATTGTCTTATGTAAATTACAAACCTTAAATTTATTTTAACAACTCAGATACAGGTAATCATAATCAGAATATAAGTCTGTGGACAGAACATTCCCCTAACTATAATAGTGTGGCTGTCCAAGCATACATCTGTGAGGTGAGAGTGTTAATGACTGGGATATCCCCGTAAGACTTGGTGTCTTCAGCAGCATCGATTCCATGAACATAACCAACTAATGCAGGAGAGTGACCCAGCCTGGGAACTGAGCCTGCAGTAGTTAACCTTTTCTCCAGCCTGGGCCAGCCACTATGTAACTAGTAATCATGCATTTCAACCTGCCTACATATTGATCACAGGTATCGTGCTTTAAAGGCTGAAATGTAAAAATTTTTTACAAATGCACTTTTTTTTTACCTGCAAAAAGATGTGCAAATTTTTTACAAAAGGTGAACTTACATAACTGAATACTCATTTCTCCCACTGACCATAACCCCGCTGTAATGAGGAGAAATCGCCCCTTGGAGGAACCACTAAGTGCTGTGGAGACCAGGAATCCAACATTTTCTAAAATGTTGGTTTCTGGAAAAGGTTCAGGTGACAATTTCTCCTCATAGGCATTCCTACTGGCACCTTGTGCTCCTTACCTTCATGTGATGTGCATTGATAATGTAGTTTCATTGTGCTACTGTACTCACAACCTATAGTACAGTAAATTTTCACATTCCTTTGTCAGCAGTTTCTGTTTGTGTTCAAGGCATATGGCATGGCACTGCACAGGTTAATGCATGGCCTCTGAGACCAAAGAATAACCTCCTGTGCTTCAGGGTGGCGTTTAGGGATTAGATGAACTCTCCACTTAAAGCGGGGGTTCACCCTATTAAAAAAAAAAAAAAAAAAAAAATTATTCTAGCATAAAATTCGGCATCGTAGCGCGAGCTACAGTATGCTGGTCTTACATTTTTTATCCCTGTACTCACTGTGCTATTGTACATTGAAGATTCCGGGGAATGGGCGTTCCTATGGAGAGAGAAGGTGATTGACGGCCGGCCCTGGCACGTCACGCTTCTCCGGAAATAGCCGAAATAGGCTTGGCTCTTCACGGCGCCTGCGCATAGCCTGTGCGCAGGCGCCGTGAAGAGCCGAGACCTACTCCGGCTGTCTTCGGGGAGCGTGACGTGCCAGAGCCGACCGTCAATCATCCTCCCTCTCCATAGGCACGCCCATTCCCCGCGGGAGTCGGAATCTTGAATGTACAATAGCACTGTGAGTACGGAGATAAAAAATGTAAGACCGGCATACTGTAGCTCGCGCTACTATGCCGAATGTAATGCTGCACTGTTGTTAAGGAGGGTGAACCACCGCTTTAAATAGTTTACAGATAAAGCGCAAAGCAACTTTCTGCCCTGTTGTCAGCAGTTTCTGTTTGTGTTCAAGGCATATGGCATGGCACTGCACAGGTTAATGCATGGCCTCTGAGACCAAAGAATAACCTCCTGTGCTTCAGGGTGGCGTTTAGGGATTAGATGAACTCTCCACTTAAATAGTTTACAGATAAAGCGCAAAGCAACTTTCTGCCCTCTCAGAACTGTGGTTTTATTAAAGGTGTACAAACCAAGTAATATACTTACAATTGCATGACATGCACAAGCATATAAAAAAAGGAAATGAGACTGCCTTCAGGTTCCCATTGCTGAACTGATGGCATGGGAAGACCTCATAGCGTCCAAAGTGCCTTATGCATTTTGAGGGTCAAGACCTCTAGCTCAGAGCCCAAAGCGTACAGTATATGATCGAATGTCAGGTGCTGACAGGGTCCCTGTGAGTATTTCAGTCCTGTTTTCACTGCATTGTTATTTATTATTATTATTATTATTATTATTATTATTATTATTATTATTATTATTATCCCTTTCTTGACTAAGCCTAATTCTGATATTTTCGGGTTTACAAGTTAAAATCCGTATTTTTTACTAGAAAACTACTTATTACCCCCAAACATTTTATATATATATATATATATATATATATATATATATATATATATATATATATATATATATATATATATATATATATATATATATATATATATATATATATATATATATATATATATATATAGTTTAGCAGAGAATCTAGGGAATAAAATGGTGATTGTTGCAATATTTTATGTCACATTTTGTGCAGCGGTGTTTTAATCACTTAACACCCGGACCATATTGCTGTTCAAAGACCAGAGTACTTTTTGCGATTCGGCACTGCGTCACTTTAACTGACAATTGCGCGGTCGTGCGACGTGGCTCCCAAACAAAATTGACGTCCTTTTTTCCCCACAAATAGAGCTTTATTTTGGTGGTATTTGATCACCTCTGCGGTTTTTATTTTTTGCGCTATAAACAAAAAAAGAGCGCCAATTTAAAAAAATATATATATTTCTTACTTGTTGCTATAATAAATATCCCAATTTGTTTAAAAAAAAACTATTTTTTTTCTCAGTTAAGGCCGATACGTATTTTTCGACATATTTTTGTAAAAAAAAAAAAAAAAAAATCGCAATAAGCGACTGGTTTGCGCAAAAGTTATAGCGCCTACAAAATGGGGAACAGAATTATGATTTTTTTATTATTTTTTTTTACTAGTAATGGCGGCAATCTGCGATTTTTATTTGGACTGCGATATTGCGGCAGACGTATCGGATACTTTTGACACAAATTTGGGACCATTCACATTTATACAGCGATCAGTGCTATAAAAATGCACTAATTACTGTATAAATGTGACTGGCAGGGAAGGGGTTAACACTAGGGGGTGAGGAAGGGGTTAAATGTGTATCCTGGGTGTGTTCTAACTGTGTAGGGGGAGGGGGGTGACTGGGGGAGGTGACCGATGCTGTGTCCCTATGTACAAGGGACACAGATCGGTCTCCTCTCCTCTGACAGCACGTGGAGCTCTGTGTTTACACACAGAGCTCCACGTCCCTGCTGTCACCTGCTATGTTCCTGCGAATTGCGTGTACCCGGCGGACATCGCGGCCGCCAGGTACACGCATTGGCTCTTTAGCGATGCGCCGGGACAGTGTTTACCCGCTGCGCGCCCCCCAGAGGCGCTCGTGGGTAATCCACTTGGAACTTGAGAGCCGCGCTGTTGACGTCTTTTGTCAATAGCGCGGGTCTCAAGTGGTTAAATAAAATTGTAACAACTGTTTCATAATTGCAAAGAATTTTTATTTATTTTTCCCAGTGTAGTTTGGTCACTCAGATGTGGCCCTTTTCATCAAATTCAGTCCAGCTAGTGAAGTATGGTTTAAGAGCTTTTTGTACACTTTTATACAAAAAATCCGGTCGTGTGTAGCCCCCATCTGACTTTATTTGTCGAAAGTCCGACGGACCTTAGATAGAGAACCTGTTCTCTATCTTTCTGTCAGACTTCCGACAGACTCACGGCGGACTTTTGCATGGTCAAAAGTCAAACCGTGTGTACAAGGCATTACAGGGTATCACAATGATAAAACAGAAGTTTCTCAGCTTCCTGGCATTTTGGTCTGCTTAGTCCCTAAATCTGTCTCCGCACAGACTAACACAAGGTTTGTGACAAACAACTTGCCCCACTTGAGCTGCACAGGCTCTTCCCTAATTATTCAAAGTGCTTCATTATCTCCTCAGGCAACAACCTGGTCAGAAATTGAAATAATGTGCACTGACAAAAAATGTGTTTATTTTCGTTTCATTTGATTTTTGTTTTTTTCGAAAATTCAAAAATTCGGCATTCATAAATTGATAAATTCAAAAATTTGAACAATACAAAATTATACAATTCGAAAATTCGTAAAATCGAAAATCCAGAAATAAGAAAGGAAAATTAGAAAGAAAGAAAATCCAAAAATCCCAAATTCTAAATAATAGCTAACTAATAAACAAATGGAACAAAAAATAATAATAATACATTTTTATTATTATTATTAATATTTTTATTTATTACTATTAGTTCATTACGTTCCATTTATTTAGATACTGAATTTGTTATTATGGATTATTTGTAACTTCGGATAAATTTGTATTCGTTACATTCACTAACAGCCAAATTTGAAAGGAAATTCCAATACCTATAATTTAATAGTTAGTAATAATGAAGTTATTATTAGTTAGTTATAATTTCAGATCTTCCAGTTTTCTGGGTTTTTGAATTTTCATATTTTTGTTCTTATTTTTGGATTTTCATTCTTTTAAAATTTTCGGATTTTCATTCTTATTTTTGGATTTTCAAATTTTTTAATTTTTAATAACATTTGAAAATTCGAGAATTCAAAATGTCAGAAAATTAGAAAATTTGAAAAAATCTCAAAATTAGAAAATCCGAAACGTCAACATTTTGGGAATTCGGGAATTTGAAAAGTTCGGAAATTGGAATTGGGAAATTCTAAAATCCGAAAATTTGAAATTTTGGAAATTGCACATGTCTAGTCAGAAAGATTGCCTCTCCTTGAGGCCACGGTAGACAGTCTTCCAATGCCTCTACAAATGCTCCTCCTGCAGCAGCTTGTCTCTAGGTAAGGAGCCCCAAACCATAGACAACTCTTTTGCACACCTGCACATTCATGAATTGGTTTACTTTAAAATATGGATCCAAACTAGGTGTTACCAATCTCTGAGAAAACTGAAAAACTTGTTTTCTCCACATACAGTGGGGATCGAAAGTTTGAGCACCCCAGGTAAAAATTAGTATTAATTTGCATAACAAAGCCAAGGAAAGATGGAAGAATCTCCAAAAGGCATCAAATTACAGATTTGGCGTCTGCAAAAGTTTGGGCACCCTGCAGAGTTAATATCTTGTACTGCCCCCTTTGGCAAGTATCACAGCTTGTAAACACTTTTTGTAGCCAGCCAAGAGTCTTTCAATTCTTGTTTGAGGTATCTTTGCCCATTCTTCCTTACAAAAGTCTTCCAGTTCTTTGAGATTTCTGGGCTGTCTGTCACGCACTGCTCTTTTAAGGTCTATCCATAGATTTTCTATTATGTTGAGGTCAGGAGATTGTGAAGGCCATGGCAAAACCTTCAGTTTACGCCTCTTGATGTAATTCCCCAGTGGATTTTGAGGTGTGTTTAGGATCATTATCCATTTGTAGAAGCCATCCTCTCTTTAACTTCAGCTTTTTCACAGATGGCATCAAGTTACCATCCAAAATTTGCTGGAATTTTATTGAATCCATTTTTCCTTCTACTTGTGAAATGTCTGCAATGTCACTGGCTGCAATACAACCCCAAAACATGATTGATCCACCCCCATGCTTAACAGTTGGACAGAGGTTATATTGATTAAATTCTGTGACCTTTCTTCTTCAAACGTACCTTTGCTCATTCCAGCCAAAAAGTTATATTTTAACCTCATCAGTCCACAGAACTTGTTTGCAAAATGCATCAGGCTTGTCTATATGTTCATTTGCAGAGTTCAAACGCTGATTTTTGTGGTGAGGACGTAGAAGAGGTTTTCTTCTGATGACTCTTCCATGAAGACCATATTTGTACAAGTATCTCTTTATAGTGGAATAGTGTACCACAACTCCAGTGTCTGCCAGATTTTTCTGGAGGGATCGTGTAGTCAAATGTGGGTTTTGAATTGATTTTCTCACAATCCTGCGAGCTGTTCTGTCTGATATTTTTCTTGGTCTTCCAGATCTTACTTTAACTTCCACTGTTCCTGATGACTGCCATTTCTTAATTACATTCCGAACAGAGGATATTGACATCTGAAAACGCTTTGCTATCTTCTTATAGCCTTCGCCAGCTTTGTGAGCGTCAACTATTTTCAGTTTCAGTTTTCTAGACAACTGCTTAGAGGAACCCATGGTGCTGATTGATGATCGTTTAGATTGAAACATGTCGGGAATTTGCTGACAATACTGCTCTTTGTTACATGCCTGTTACCAATGCTGAAAATGTGAGTGTAACCCATTTTTTGATTTTGCTATCAAGTAAACTTTTAAACGGATTTACACTATGTGCATTTTTGCCTTCCTTTTTCTAACTTCCGTTGTATTGAGTGTTTGAACCTCCATATGGACCCAAGTCTACAACCTAATACGAGGTGCTTCTGAACCGACTTTCACCTGATCCTGTGTTGGACTTCACCTCCTCGCTGGTATCATCAACTTTAAAGCGCAAATGACCCACTAGGTATATGCCTATTCTGGGTCCACAGCTTCTGGTAAGCCTCCATTCATTTCGGTGCTGGATTTATACATCTTTTTTACCTATGAAGATTTATTACCATTTCTTTATTGAAGTTTATTTTGCACATTTATCCACTGTGAACTGAATTTTGAGGATTCATTTTTTATTAATTTTTTCACAGTTTTTTATGGACTACTTTAATGTGTTTCATACGGACACTTTTCAATGATTGGTTAATTATTAATATACCCAATCCTTTATCTCACTTATAATTAGCGCTACACTTTATGTTTTAGATTGTTGGGGCAAGGTCAGATGAGACTGGGCATTTAAAACCTTTGAGATTGACATCACCTGGTCTTCCCAGACGATGATTGAGAACAATCCATGACACTGGCAGGTCTCAGCTTTGCAAAGGGGGCAGTGCATGCTATAAATTCTGCAGGGTGCTCAAACTTTTGCAGACGCCATTTTTTTGTTTTCTGTAATTTTGAAAGTGTAAATGATGGAAATAAAATATTTTTTTGACATATTATAAGAATGTCTAATCTGTAATTGGATGCCTTTTGGAGATTTTTCCATCTTTCCTTGGCTTTGTTATGCACATTAATACAAATTTTTACCTGGGGTGCTCAAACTTTCGATCCCCACTGTACATCCACATACATCCCAGTGCCTCTCAACCTACATTAGTGAAAACCCTGGATGACATCTAACCCTTCTGACACCATGATAAGGTACAGCACTGTTACACCAGCTAACATTCTGTGCTCTACATGAATATTTCTGTTGGGTTACAGTGTTTTTGCATCGCTAACACCACAAACCCAAAGCTTTTCTGCAGCCATTTCACTGATGCAAATAATTTAAAATATTTGCAAGTTAATGACTACGCTCTTCAACAATACTTGTGTTGGTTTACGGTGTGCTGGCACTAATGATACTTAAAGCCTAACTTTTATACAGCTGTTTTCCTAAGATAAACATTTTTACATATTTTTTTGGCTGGCTAACTACTGTGTTGGTCATTAATATGTACATTTCATTACGATAGATCATCATTAAAAATAGGTAGCATTTGATGCTTCTCTGTTTGAATTTGTTTTGTCTTTCATGCAAGCTATATCATGCTGTTGGTATCAATCATTTGACCCTACTTAAAGGGGTTGTAAACAAAAAAAATGTATTTAAAAAAAATAACAAACATTTTATACTTACCTCCACTGTGCAGCTCGTTTTGCACAGAGTGGCCCCGATCCACGTCTTCTGGGGTCCCTCTCTGGTCCTCCCCGCAAGAACCAAACACATTCATGCGAGAGAGCTCGCATTGTGTGTAGTCCTTGCGGGCGAGCTCCCGTGATACAGCGAGCGGTCATAGCAGCTCACTGTATCACTCGGCCCCGCCCCTCAAGCGCCACGTCACTGGATGTGATTGACAGCAGCGCCAGCCAATGGCTGCGCTGCTTTCAATCCATCCAGTCTAGCCAATCAGAAGCCAGGCTGAGCGTGTCGGGGCCGAGCACGGGACTTTCGATGGGTCAGGTAAGTATAACGGGGGGCCGGTATACTCTGAAGTTTTTTCACCTTAATCCATTAAGGTGAAAAAACTTTTTCCTTTACAACTCCTTTAAATACACTCCACCAGAAATTTAAATTGAATTCATGAAGTGCCAAAAATGACTGGGTCATTTGCCCAGTTGTTCTGGCGCATTCATGTCAGAGGGCAATCTAAACTTTATGTCAGTGTAAACACAACATCTCCCCATTCTTTCTAGTAACAAGTCACTGATCATCTGCTCCCTCTCATCAGGAGCAGTGATCAGTGATGTGTCACTCATAGCCATGCCCCCTAACAGTTAGAATCACTCCCTAGGACACACTCAACCTCTTCTTAGCCTCCTAGTGGTTAACCCGTTATAGCACTGATCGCTGTATAAATATGAATGGTCCTAAATAGTGCCAAAAGTGTCTGATCGCCGCCATTACTAATAAAAAAAATCATTAATAAAAATGCCATAAAACTATCCCCTATTTTGTAGACGCTATAACTTTTGCGCAAACCAATCAATAAACGCTTATTGCAATATGTAGAAGAATACATATCGGCCTAAACTGAGGAAAAATTTGTTTTTTTTATATATTTTCGAGGGATATTTATTATAGCAAAAAGTAAAAAATATTGTTATTTTATTTTAAATGTCACTCTATTTTTGTTTATAGTGCAAAAAATTTAAACCGCAGAGGTGATCAAATGCCACCAAAAGAAAGCTCTTTGTTTGGGAGCCACGTCGCACAACCACGCAATTGTTAGTGATTGGGCTTCTTCAGTAGGCGGGGAGTCAGACCTCTCAAGCCTTTTTATACCATTAATAGCCGTTGTTATAACAACCAATAAACAATCCAGATACTTGGTAGCCAGATGTGTGTGTGTGGAAGCACATATCATGCATACATCACCACTCCTGGAGACACGTCTATGGCCAAGAACAAATAAGCGCCCAGGGTGCAAGCATATTGTGCCTATGCATCCTGAAACCAAGCCGTTTGTAACTGGATACCACAAAGACATTACCTATACAAATAAGTTTTTATAAATACATCAATGTACATATACACAGCTACTCTTTATAAACTAACACAAATAAATGAAAACTCTCACTATGTACCACCCATTTCATAAATCTCTAATCATTCCTTAATAAGCAGTTAAAGAGGAACTGCAGTCTGCTCACATAATTTGCAATAAAAAACAGCTTTGCCATTCTGAAGCTCCCCTCCAAATACTTTGCATATTATTTTATACAGTCATATAAAAAAGTTTAGGAACCACTGACAATTTCCAAGATTATCATTTATAAATATTTGGGTGTTTGGATTAGCAATTTCATTTTGATCTATCAAATAACTGAAGGTCACAGTAATATTTCAGTAGTGAAATTCGGTTTATTGGATTGAACAGAAAATATGCATCAAAATGAAATTAGACAGGTGCATACATTTGGGCACCCTTGCCATTTTGTTGATTTGAATACCTGTAACTACTTAGCACTGTTTTAATTGGAACACACAATTGGTTTGGTTAGCTCATTAAGCCTTGAACTTCATAGTAGCTGCTGCCATTACCGGGATATCCCTCTTCAAAATACCGATGTATATAGTCATGCAGTGGTCAGTAAGTGGTCAACTGTGGGCAGCTGAAGCTGCTGTCTGTTCATTTCCTGGATTTACACAGACACACAGAGGCACACCTCCAGCTCTGCATCCCTGCAGCTCTCATTGCCCCTCTTATGACTCACCCCCCCTTCCTTCCTGGCAAACGCTCACAAGAGTTAGAGAGAGAGCTGTGCATGATGTCATAAGCCTAGGCTTTTTACCAGACAAGAAACAGAAAGTGGGCTGTTGGTTTGATAAATCCAGAAGGTTTTACGCTGACTTAAAAACCTAACAAAGTTACCCCCTCCGATGTTTTTGGACTTTTTCAATCCCCCAGATATTAGGAACTCTCAGTCCCTATTGTGAACGTCTCTAAAATGCCTTGACACATTGTGCTCAATCCTTTTTTTAATATTATTAATATGTTCCCACACCCATATCTGTATATTCTTCTATTTCTTAGAGCATGGGCACTCTAACATATATACAACACCCTCAGTGGTACAGGATATAAAGTCCTAAATGGAATATTGCTTCCCTGTTGCTGTAGCAAATTGCTTTTTCTTTTTCTCATGAACCCTCAAGGTCTTACATGTGAGACACTTCACTCAACTATAAAACCTTACCAGAAAATGTAACCCCCTATTTTGTTACCTATGGGTGGATCTAGTACCCCAGGTGCCAATTCATTCCTAAGGTTAGGGTCTTTTTTATATACACATTTTGGAACTGGTGGCAACACTGAACCTAAAACCCTATCTTTTAAAAGAATGTTTCAATACTTTATAAAGATGTTCTCCACTTTCTTAATCTGTAAATTATAATTTATTACAATCCTATATTCCCCTCAGCTAGCAAATACTTCTACATACACCATTCTCCTTGTTTTTAATCAGTGCTCTCCTATCTAAGTTTTTGAGTTATTCATAAGTTATTTATACATTTGAGTTTTCTTTAGTAGTTATTAATTGTGCTAATTGCTTTAGAGACTGTTGAATACAAGATGATTAGTCTCTCCTTTCATGAAGGTGAAAAAAAGTTTGTGAAATGAAAAGTGCAAAGCAAAGATCTTCGAGATTGTGAATAATCCTAAAGATGTTCACTAGAGGTAATATTCAAATCCATTACTGCAGATATCCAAATGAAAAAATTCTGTTTTTCTCTGCAGAGCTGTGTACTGGCATTCATAGGGCCAGATTCACGAACAATTACGGCGGCGTAACGTATTCCCTTTACGTTACTCCGCCGCAAGTTTTCGTCGTAAGTGCTTGATTCACAAAGCACTTGCGTGTAAACTTGCGGCGGCGTAGCACAAAGCCGTCCGGTGCAAGCCCGCCTAATTCAAATGGGGCACGTACCATTTAAATTAGGCGCGTTCCCGCGCCGAACGTTCTGCGCATGCTCCGTTAGGAAATTTCCCGCCGTGCTTTGCGCGAAATTACGGCGCCCCGACCTGTTTTTTGAACGGCGACGTGCGTTGCGTCCTTTCGTATTCCCAGACGTCTTACGCAAAAAAAAAAAATGAAATACGACGCGGGAACGACAGCCATACTTTAACATGGCTGGTCTAAATCTAAGCCATGAAATAGCAGGCTTAAGTTTGCGACGGGAAAAAACCGACTAGCGACGACGTAGAGAATGCAACGAACGCGCGTACCTTCGTGGATCGCCGTAAACAGCTAATTTGCATACCCGACGCGGAAAACGATGCAAACTCCACCCAGCGGTCGCCAAAGTCGCCGTACGCCTGTCGGATCTTAGCCAAAAGCCGTCGTATCTTTGTTTGTGAATTACAAATAAAGATACGACGCGGAAAATTTGAAAGTACGCCGGAGTATCAGCAGATACTCCGGCGTACTTTTTCTGTGAATCTGGCCCATAGTATCTACCTTTGAAACAATTCTATTTGCTCAACTCCACTCCAGAACTTTGCAACAGAATATTCTTGTGATGTGGGACAAAATGAGCCCTAATTTGGACAAGCTGATCGGGTAACATCTTCAGACCAAGATGTCTCTGTCATGGTGTCTTTCTTTCCCCGCACTGTGAGAGAGCAGGTTTTTTTCTTCCCTTACATTGAAAGACTAACATGTTGCATGCCAGGGTTCTTGGTCTCTGGAAGAATTGAAGCTTTGAATCAACATTCTAGAATTAGAATAAAGAATCTCGCGCCAAAAAATATGTAAAAACAAGATAAGTGTATATAAAATAGCTGCTCCCCAAAACAATTCAAATAAGAATAAATTCAAATAAGAATGGACATATGAAGGAAATTAATAAATAGGGGGCGCTGGCATTGGTAAAAAAATCAATAAGAAGTGGCAGTAAAGTGCCTGTGCAAACAATACAAAAGGTATTTTGAAAAACCTGTGAAAACGTAAATTGATAATAAATATGGGTATAAATACCTATAATAGGTGTGCCAAACAACAAGTGAATAAAGTGCATGTGCAATTTATAAACAGGTAGAAATGAGTGCATGAACCTTAAATGTAAACAACACAGAAAAAACTTTTACATATGTGCACTGTACAATAAATATGTTAAATTAACATATGTGTGTACTGAGTGCCCCAAGAAGGAAGGGGGGAAAGCTCAGCATAAAAATGAATGGGATTAAAAACAAAACAGAAAAATCCCAACCAATAATAGTGATTATGGAAATTTCACAAAAATGTAAACCGGTGAGGAGTCACAAGGAAAGTCCAAAATCATAAATGGTATGTGTCCATAAATTTCTTATTCTTTACTACTGATGTGGTAAGTTGCAGAGAAGTAGGAATTACACCTTCACCAATCCTATCACCCAATTGTGCATAAAGGATGGCCCCTTACCGCATGGAGTTGACCTTTTTAACTAAAAAAAGATCAAATAAGCTTTGCTGTCACCCTGGACAGATAGTGGATGGTCTGAGATTCCTACGGGTCAGCTTAGTAGAACATCATAAAAAATATAAAACAGAGAGATGCCGCCATAGCATATTATCATTTATTAAAATTATTTAAAACAAAGCAGGTGACGAGTGGAGGCTTACTTTACAAGTGCCCACATCCCGGCACTGAGGCTTTGGGCTTTGATCAGAAGGTAACGATCCTGAGGACCTGTTCCGTGGAGAGGGATGTCCGCGCTGGGGTATCCTACGGCGTGCGTTCCACCTTGCAGAAGCCGGGAACCAGCTGGACAGGAAGCTGTGCGTGGTCTGCGTGTCGAGAGGCACCGGTTTACATTTTTGTGAAATTTCCATAATCACTATTATTGGTTGGGATTTTTCTGTTTTGTTTTTAATCCCATTCATTTTTATGCTGAGCTTTCCCCCCTTCCTTCTTGGGGCACTCAGTACACACATATGTTAATTTAACATATTTATTGTACAGTGCACATATGTAAAAGTTTTTTCTGTGTTGTTTACATTTAAGGTTCATGCACTCATTTCTACCTGTTTATAAATTGCACATGCACTTTATTCACTTGTTGTTTGGCACACCTATTATAGGTATTTATACCCATATTTATTATCAATTTACGTTTTCACAGGTTTTTCAAAATACCTTTTGTATTGTTTGCACAGGCACTTTACTGCCACTTCTTATTGATTTTTTTACCAATGCCAGCGCCCCCTATTTATTAATTTCCTTCAACATTCTAGAATTACAAACAAGTTGTTTGTAATTACTTCACTGGATCTCCGTTTTACCCGTCATTCATCTGGGTTCAATCAAATAATTTGAAGTTGCCTACTGTAATTGTTCTCTGTCAAATTTTGTAATTTTCGAATAAAGTATTTTTGAGTATACCGATTACATTAGAAATGTTTGGGCCCCTTACACAGCTTTAGGCATGCCACCCCCCCCCCCCATGAGCCATGCCCACGGGCCATGCCACCGAATTCGCACTCCAGCCATTCCACCTGTACGCGCTCCGACCCCTCTCACCTGTATATATGTCAGCCCCCTCACACCTGTATATATGTCATCCTCTCTTCACACCTGCATATGTAACCCCCCTACCACCTGTATCTATGTCAGTACCTCCTCACTCCTGTATCTATGTCAGTACCTCCTCACTCCTGTATATATGTCAGCCCCCCACACTTGTATATATGTCAGCCCCATCACACATGTATATATGTCAACCCCCCCTCACACCTGTATATATGTCAGCCCCCCTCACACCTGTATATATGTCAGCACCTTACACCTGTGTATACATAAGCCCCCCTCACTCCTGTATATATGTCAGCCCCCACTCATACATGTATATATGTCAGCCCCGCCTCACACCTGTATATATATCAGACCCCCTCACACATGTATATATGTCAGCCCCCCTCACACCTGTATATATGTCACCCCCTCACATCTGTATGCATGTCAGCTCCCCTCACACCTGTATATATGTCAGACCTCCTCACACATGTATATATGTCAGCCCCCTCACACCTGTATATATGTCAGCACCCTCACATCTGTATGTATGTCAGCTCCCCTCATACCTGTGTATATGTCAGACCCCCTCACACATGTATATTTGTCAGCCCCGCCTCACACCTGAATATATGTCAGACCCCCTCACACATGTATATATGTCAGCCCCCCTCACACCTGTATATATGTCAGCCCCCTCACATCTGTATGCATGTCAGCTCCCCTCACACCTGTATATATGTCAGCCCTCCCCACACATCTGTATATATGTCAGCCCCCCTCACACCTGTATACATGTCAGCCCTCCCTCACACATGTATATATGTCAGCCCCCCCCATAAACACATCTGTAAACACGCAAAGCTCTGGCCCCTCCCTGTACACAAACAGCCCCCTCCCTTTCCTTCACAGCCCTACTTGTAAAGGAGGTCTTCCTACCTAGTCCCGGGTGAGGTGCACATGCAGATAGTAGCCAGGGGAAGCAGTAATGAGCTTGATGTCTGAGCACAATGACACAGAGCATCAGAAGCTGCAGATTTAGTTTCTCTATTTCACCACATGGTTCCCCTTCACCCACTCCTGCCTTCTTCTGGCCTGGCCTGGCCAGGCCCCTTACATTTGTATTGTCTGTCCCCCCCCTGATGGTGGCCCTGGTTAGGGCCATTAGGGTTTACCTTTCTGCTACTGTTTTCTTTAGGCAGGCTGATTCCTTTATTTTCATTCCATAGTGTCCTTTAGGTTCCATATCTACTATTTCTAAATGGTTTCTATAGGTTTTTGTGCAAACCAATGAGTTGCAAGATATAGTGCTTCCTTTTCCCGATAAAGCTCATTCCACTAGGGCAGTAAATGTTTATTTTGGCTTTTCCTTACCATGTCTTAATTTTGAGGTTGTGGCCTGTGCATATTTTTCCTCTAAGTTTTACAAGGTTGATGTGTCTGCTTTCACAGTTGCTAGATTTTGTGAAAAGGTTCTGCAAGCTTCTATTCAATGCCCTTAGTTCTATGTATATATATTTTTTTCTTGTTGGGCTGAATTGCTGTTTGGGTGTGCCTGCCTAGTTTGCTTATTATCATGAAACTGTGTCCCTTATTGGACGATAAAGAAAATAGGATTTTTGTACTCGATCTAAAATCCTATTCTCTGAGTTTGTCGGGGGACACAGCTTCCTCCTTTCATATGCTGTTGTTCTCTCTTAAACTGAGCAGGTGTGATGTAGGAGGGGTTATAGCCCTGAGGGGGCATGCCTTCAATTTTCTAGGTGCCTAATATCCATGTTTCCTGTAGGCACCAGTATGAATTAAAATGGCTTATTATTATCAAGCTGTGTTATTCAGGAAAAGGGAGATACCGCTCCAGGTGGGTGTGCTGGACAATCAGTAGCTTCTCAGGAGACCATGAGTGCCGGCAATGCACCTTGTAAAGGCTAGAAGAATGGACAGCCGCGAAAAAACCCTTAGGCTGTCTTTATTTTAAAAAAATGGCAAATGCACTACAAAGTACAACAAAACAGTGGAGATAGCAGCCTACGTGTTTCACCCTGCGGTCAGTGCTTAATCATGGCTGGTGATGGCATGGCCATGATTAAGCACTGAACGCAGTGTGAAACGCGTAGGCTGCTATCTCCACTGTTTTGCTGTACTTTGTAGTGCATTTGCCATTTTTTTAAATAAAGACAACCTAAGGGTTTTTTGGAAGTGCGGCTGTCCATTCTTCTAGCCTTTGCAAGCTGTGTTATTCAGTGGATTTTATAGTGAGTACAACAATCCTAAGTTTTGGGAAGGAAATTGGGCCCTTAGGATCTGGTACAGATCGATTTTGTCGTTGACCAATTGGAACTAATTTTGGAGTTGTTTTTGATGTTTAATGGTTGTTAATTTTGTGATTAACCTCCTCCCACAGTAAGTACGTTCTCAGCACAAAAAAAACGTTCCGTCTGGATGCAAATATGCGGCCGCTCAGGGTTAAAGCCTACCTGCCTAGTAGCTGCATATATATGACTAGAGGGAACAGGTTAATGTTTTTCCATCCTCTTTCTTTTTATTTTTCACTTTGTTATACTTACCGTACCAGTTTCTCTCTGTATTTAAATTAATACATCCATTGAATATAATTACACCAATGTTTAAAACTTCTAGTGGCGCTTCTAGTGGCGCAACACCTGTTGCATTAATATTTCTATTTTGTTATATTATTTCTATTTTGTTATATTGTTGCTCATTGGTTTAAAAAAAATGATATGTTAATTCCAGAAGTAGAATATTTAATAATTTCTGCTAATGTCAACAATTCGGTCTTAAACCATTTGCAAGTGAATACTGTAGCTCTATCCGTTTTTACTGATGTCAAACAGCTGCTTATATGCCAGGTTTTTGTTGTCAAACAGACTTTGCACTTAAACATGGCCCTTGCTTAGCATAATAGATGGATTATGGTGGATGAGGATACTTCTTATGCAAAATGATCTAGTTGCAGCTGTTCATCCATTTAAGCTTGAGACATTTTCCATTAATTAAAAGGATTGCGTTAAACACGAAACTGGTACATAGCGCTTCTGCAGAGGCACTTTCCTTCTTTTTATGATACCACTGGGATTTATAAGTAACTTTTTCCTTAACTTTCAACTTTTTTCCTTTTAATACTTGGAATGTTTAAAGTACCTCTTCACTTTTAGCTTCCCTCCTTAGCCCTCTTAGCTAACATGTATGTAACAATTTTGAACCAGTCCTTATCAAAATTTGAGTGGATTTATGTCATGTATCAAACCATTTCAAATGGTAATGTCTAAATTGATAATGCTAATTTTCCAGAGCATTCCAGATCATTTTTTTTTTATTTGCTACGGACTATAACACACATTTTACAATTTCACCTGTCAACAACTGTACATATTATTGAAATATATGTAGTATAACAAGTTTAGACTGCATAGATGATAATAAATTAGAGTGGACAATAGGAATGATTTTATGCTAAAACAATATAACAATTCCTCTCCAATGTACACAAAATCTATATGTGCTGTTTTTTCATTTATAAAAAAAACTCCAGTCACTCAAAACATTATAATAGTTTCTAAAAAATGCTAACATTTAACATTATGCTAGTCAGATCATGCTGCATTGTTGATTTCCTGTCTACCTTTTGAATGACAGAATCATTTTTACGTTGGAGAGAAATTGCCTATTTACGTCATTAATATATTTTTTTTGATTTTTAACACCATTTACTGCCAGTAGAGGGAGCCCTATTATCATAAATAACACTTCTTTGTCTAACATCGCACATGGCGTGTTCCATCAAATACATGGTTTGGCTTTCAGAACAGCTTTAGTGTCATTCATTTATAATTGTATATCTCATCAATAGCTCTTTTATAGGAAACTCATTTTTTTTTTTTTTAGTTCGTGATGCATTAAAATTTGCTCTGAATTGAAGCGACTGATTCAGGCTATGTGTTCAAATTTGTACCGTTTGTACAGCAAGACCCAAAGCGATATATATATACAAAATGTATCATATTAATGTATATTTGTCAAAACTGACACATCGTGGATTCACGTGTGTTATATGTACTTTAAGTGGTGCATTTATTTAGCAGATAAGCAATGGTCATCTTAATGTTGGGATTTTTGTAAGTGTTTTAGAACATTTTTTTGTATTGATTATTGATTGATTCATTATGGAAATTAAACACATGTAATCGGCTGTTTATATTTGGTTGGTACTGCAAATGTATGCTTTTGTTATTCCTATATTCATTTTCATTTGCACAGCACTATAATTGTTAAAGATAATCCTTAGAAGCTATTTAACCACTTGCTTACTGGGCACATATACCCCCCTCCTGCCCAGGTGAAATTTCAGCTTTCGGCACTGCATCGCTTTAACCAACAATTGCGCGGTCGTGCGACGTGGCTCCCAAACAAAATTGACGTCCTTTTTTCCCCACAAGTAGAGCTTTCTTTTGGTGGTATTTGATCGCCTGTGCGGTTTTTATTTTTTGCGCTATAAACAAAGAAGTGAGACAATTTTGAAAAAAATACAATATTTTTTACTTCTTGCTATAATAAATATCCCAATTAAAAAAAAAAAAAAAACATTTTTTTTTCTCAGTTTAGGCCGATACGTATTCTTCTACATATTTTTGGTAAAAAAAAAAAAAAAATCGCAATAAGCGACTGGTTTGCGCAAAAGTTATAGCGCTTACAAAATAGGGGACAGAATTATTTTTTTTTAATTATTTTTTTTTACTAGAAATGGCGGCGATCTGCGATTTTTAATGGGACTGCGACGTTATGGCGGACACATCGGACACATTTTTGGCGCCATTCACATTTATACTGCGATCAGTGCTATAAATATGCACTAATTACAGTATAAATGTGACTGGCATTGAAGGGGTTAACACTAGGGGGTGAGGAAGGGGTTAAATGTATCCCTGCTTAGTGTTCTAACTGTAGGTGGAGGGGGGGGTGACTGGGGGGGTGACCGATCTGTGTCTCTATGTACAAGAGACACAGATCGGTCTCCTCTCCAGAGACAGCACCGCTGTCTCTGTGTAAAACGGCAATGAGAGATGATCTCATATGTTTACATATGAGATCCTCTCTCATTGGCCGCACAGATCGCCTCGCGAACGGCCACTCTGATTGGCCGTTCGCGGCGATCTGTAATTGGCTGTGTCCGAGGGACACGGCCAACACAGATTTTCCCCGCAGCGCGCTCTGGAGCGCGCGCGGGGAACGCCCAAAGGGGCGGCCGTCAATTGACGGCAGTTTGGAAATTGGGATCCGCACTGTAGCCGTCAATTGACGGCAGGCGGATCCCAAGTGGTTAAAGCCCACACTCTTAAAGATCACCAAAACCAGCTTAATTAAAGAAGAAGTCTTATTTTAAAAAAAAAATGTCTTTCATTTACCACCTTAAAGGACTAAGGGCCAGATTCACGTAGAGCGGCGCATATTTAGATCGGAGTAACGCATGTCATTTAAGTTACGGCCGCTGAATTTTGTGGCGTAAGTGCCGTATCCACAGAGTATTTGCGCCCAAATTTGCGCCAGCGTAACGTAAATTCCGAGGGGTAAGGCGGGGTAATTGAAAGTGGGAAGGAAGTGGGCGTGCTCCATTGAAATGAGCCGTGGCCCCATGCAAATGAAGGGCCGGCCGTACTGCGCATGCGCGCACGAATCTGCACCTCACTGGGCATGCTCAGAACTCGGGCCGGCGCAATCAGTGAGATAGGAAATAGGCCAAGCATACTCAGTGAGTTACGCCCTGTGTATAAATAGCCCCAGACAAACGCCCTTCCTTTGCAAAAGTACATCCCTGTGTTCACTTTCCTGAAGCGAGGTGCTTTTGCTCTGTTGTCTGTGGCTGTGTGTTGGTTTGTGTAGGAGTGTAGTAGGTTAGAGTTATTGGATAGTGTTTAGAGGAGTTTGTATTAGGTGTTTATTTGTTCTGAGTGTTTTTTGTGTCTGTTTTTTCTGTGTGGTTTTTGGAGTCTGTATTAGCTGTCAGTTAGTTTTTTTTTTTTTGCTGTGTGATTTTTGTGTTTGTTTGTTCTGTGTGTTTTTGTGTTTGTTTGTTCTTTGTGTTTTTGTGTTTGTTTGTGCTGTGTGTTTTTGTGTTTGTTTGTTCTGTGTCTTTTTGTGTCTTTTTGGTGCTGATTGTTGTGTGGTGTTATGGCACCCAAGAGGAGAAAGCTGAACTTCTCGGTGCGTGAGAAGCAAATCCTCGCTAGGGCCATCACCCAATATGGGCGTTTTTTACATGGCCCTGAGAGCCGGGATACCCCCCCGGCCAGGAAGAAGGCGATCCTTCAGCAGATTACTGATGAGATCAATGCGGGGGGGGGGACGAGGACCCCCAGTGGGATAGCTAAGAAGATCAATGATCTCAGGAGCCTTGTCCGTGATATGGTGGCCAAGATTACAGCGCATGCCACGGGCACTGGCGGAGGACCACCTTGCTGACTGAGGAGGAGTGGGCAGTGGCCCGGTGCTTCCACAGCCAACAAGTGGTGGGCCTGCCTGGCTTTGACTCCGAGGAGGGCGTGAGGACAGGTAAGTTTTTTTTTCTATCTGGTGAGTAGCATGTGTGGGTGAAGGAAGGGAATATGTGCCAAGTGCGTGGATCCTCCAACCTGTATATGTTTTGTGTCATCCACAGATGGCCAGGAGGTTGCTGGGCCATCAGGCCAGTCTGCACCATCCCCCGGACAACAGGCTGCAGAAGAGCCCCAAGAAGGGCAGGAGTCCTCAGGGGAGGGGAGTGGCCACACCTCACATCATGAGGAGGTTGAGGGGGAGGAGGATGAGGGGGGGAGGATGAGGGGGGGAGGTTTGGGATGATCGGATGGACCTTGCCAGGGAAATCCTTTTGACTTTGGATGTGGCTCCCCCTGTGGCTCCCCCTGTGGCTGCCCCTGTGGCTGGCAGCAGTCAGGCCTCCATCAGGGGTAGCCCCTCCCACTCCTCCCCCAACAGGGCTCCCCCCAAGGGTCTCTCTCTCCCCTCCTCCCAGGCCACAAGCCTCAGCTGCAGGCAGGAAGGCCACCCAGAAGACCAGGGGGGTGGCCGAGTTTCTGCCGGCCAATCTTCGGAGGGACCAGGCCCGGCAGACCCAACATCTGGGTCAGGTCACCCGGACTTTGGCCCAATTAAGGACTTGGTCAGTGAATTGAGCTCAAACTCGTTGGCGGTCATAACTTGCATTTGTGACCTGCAGACCGCCACAGCAGGCATGGCCCTGGAGGTGAGTGCCCTGACCCAGGCTGTCCACGCAAATACCCAGGCTGTCCAGGCCACTGGCCACAGTCCAGGCTCACTGTGGGCCTGAACAGGATAGCCGTGGCCTTGGAGGGCAGGCCAGCAGGAGGACAGTCACCAGGGGAGGCTCCTCCTTCCCCTGCTCCCCCCCCATGAGTCTCCCCTGGTTGGCCGTGGCCGTGCCTGTGGCCGGCCCAGGCGTAGCTCACGCCGCCGCCATTAATATACTTTTGATTTTTTTTTTTTTTATTCTACTGTGATTATGATTTGTTTTATGTGTGTGAATGATGTATGAATGTGGGGGTGACATTCCTGATAAAAAAAGGGTGTCACCCTCAGTTTTGGTGGATTAGGGATCCCCATGACCAGGGAGAAGTGATCCCAGGTCCATGTGAAAGGTGTATGAATGCACAGTGACATAATTGGAGCCTTGGCGGGGCGTTGCTGCTCCCTAGTACCATGGGGGGTACTTCAGTCTAATCCAATTAGATGAGGATGTGATGTGTCTGTGCTAGGGACCACAGTGGGTGTGCATGCATGCATTCTCATTGTGCCATGATTAATGTGTGTGTTTACTGTGCAAAGATGCATTCTGCGAGGCGTCTCCTGGCTGCTGTTCCCTCAGAAGAGGGGGTACCCTCGGTTACTAAAGCCACTAGTATAGCTATGAGCATGGATGCCCCTGGCATGTTGGCATACAGATTGTTGTCCTGCAAGTGTGTGTGCTCAGCTCTTCCCTAACGGTGTTGCTTTAGCTGACATTTACACGGCTGGTGTAAAGTTAGGGCAGCTTTTATAAGGTGTAATTTTCCGTTGTGAAACTAGCAGATGCGCACAGGGCGTAGCCTACGCCGCACAAGCGTACTTTTGTGGATCGCCGTATCTCCTTCATTTGCATATTAGCATAGCAAATCAATGGTGTGTCTAGCGTATTTTGCGCTTCAAGATGCGCCGGTGTAATCGTTTTACGTCGGACGGAAAAATCTGTTTTTCAGGCGTATTTCGTTTTGAGGATACGGCGCAAAGATACGCGCGGTGCATTTTTGAATTACGCCGCGCATCTCTAGATACGTCGGCGTAAGTGCTTTGTGAATCTGGCCCTAAGGGCCTATAGTTTTATAATTGAACGATCAATGTTGCTGGGCGGTGTCATGCGAGCGTGGCACTGGCCTGACATTGTAGATCCTTCATGCATAAAAGGGCTACAGCTTGATTGGCTGGTGTTTGTGCAAAAGTAGCCAGCAAATCTTTCACTATTGAAAATTTATAATTAACATTGCCCGTTCATTCAAAACAATCTGCAGCTATTTTTACAAATGCAGGGCACCGACAGATTCTCATCCTCAACTCTGAGCAGGAGAGGCCCGTCCATAGCTACCTCCCCTATCCATGCGTCCGACCCCTTTCAGGACACAGGTGCATGGATTCCAATGCAGAGGGGCTGTTTTTTTGAAGCACTGATTAGAGCCAGAGGCTCCAATAGGCTTCAATATAGAGTGAGCTCGGGTCGCAGAGAGTGTGCTCTGAGCTCACCCAGGTGTGTTACAACAGCGAATGAATACTTGCTGTTGTAACACTGATCCTCCTCCTGGCCAATCAGGAAGCTGGTTTTGACACCGGTCACCCTATTGGACACTTAGGAGGAGGAGGGAGGAGCCGCATGATGCAGAGAGGACACAGGAGCTGCTCACAACCGCCCATAGGAGACCACAACCCATCGCCTGTAGGAGTCCACCGCCTGTAGGAGCCCGCAACCTGCCCATAGGAGCCTGCAACCCGGCTGCTGCCTGCCACCCATAGGAGCCCACCCACCTGCAACCTATGGGGTAAGTGCCGGGGTGGGGGGGGGGCATTTAGGGGACAACAGGGCCTCAGAAAAGGACCCAGGGCTATATGCACTTGGTCCCCTGGGAAGTTACATAAGGTTGAATAAAGACACTGGCCCATCTAGTTCAAACTGAATTAAATACATTTTTTTATAAGAATTAGAAAATATCTAAACTTAAGAAAAAAAAAATATTTTGCAGTTTACCAACCCTTAGATGTGATGGCTGCATTTTTTTTATGGTTTAAGAATATTTTCAGCAAGTGCAGAAAATATGTGTTGATCCTGTCCTTGCAACTCCCTGTGAGTTGAACTGAAATCACAAACAATAGTATCTTTCTTCCAAGCTATCATCTGTAATCTCCAAAAAAAAAAACGTCCTATCCACATGTTATTGAGATGAAGATAGAAAAACCTGTTTGTAGTCCAGATCTGGAGAGCAACCTAGGGTGAAAATGCTGTTCCTCCATAGATACAGTGGAGAATAGCCTCCCCTGGACAGGAAGTGCAGGATTACCAGTTGAAAAGAAAGGAAATAAAGCCTGATAAAAGAAAAACGACTGCAGCCACTTCATGTAGGATTAGTAACCTTGAATATATATATATATATATATATATATATATATATATATATATATATATATATATATATATATATATATATACATACACATATATATATTTGTTTTGGGGGTTGAGATTGATTTTTATTTATGCATTACCCATTGAATATATTGGCCCGGATTCACAAAGCACTTACGCCGACGTATCTCGAGATACGCCACGTAAGTGCAAATATGCACCGTTGTATCTGTGCGCCGTTCCCACAAAACTAGATACGCCTGAAAATAGGCTTCATCCGACCGACGTAACTTGTCTACGCCGGCATATCGTGGGCGCATATTTACGCTGGATGCATGTGGCGCTCCCATTGATTTTCTATTCACATATGCAAATGAGGGAGATACGCGGATTCACGAACGTCCGTCCGACGCAGTGCGCGTAAAGTCATACGTCCGGCGCAAAGTTATGCCCCATAAAGGAGGTGTAACTCAGCAGCATCCATGCAAAGGGAACACAAGCCGACGTATTTTACGTAGTTTACGTAGGACGTGAATAGGGTTGGGCGAAGGTTACGTTCATGTCGTAGGCAGTGATCCGTCGTATCTTAGGGAGTAGTTCCGACGTGATTCTGAGCATGCGCACTGGGATACGTCCACGGGACGGCGCATGCGGCGTTCGTTTTAAGTACTTGTATGGCACTCGGCCCATCATTTGCATGGGGTCACGCCTCATTAGCATGGTTCACGCCCACTTCCACCTACGACGGCTTACGCCGAGGGAACCCAGCGCAGTTTGGGAGGCAAGTGCTTTGTGAATTCGGTGCTTGCCTCTCTGCGCTACGTCGGCGTAGCGTATATTAGATACGCTACGCCGGCATAAATATGCGCCAATGTATGTGAATCCGGGCCAATGTGTTTTGGAAATGTCCTGATTCTTTAGCAAAGTAAAAAGATAGAACCTTATCCTGAAATCATGCCCCCCATCATCTTCCGGCATGGTGGCTTCCAATATCACGCTGACACTGTCATGACATCACCGATAGCTGGAAAAGAAGATGACGACATGCACAAGCTTTCTGGCAGTTATGAAGCAACCTCAAAGCGGTTGATCAGTGAAGAGGAGGGCTGCACTGCTGGTGTAGAACCACCCACAAACTCCCAGATAGCCAACCAGAGAAATAAGCCCCCTGCTCCTTCCAAACCACACAGAGTAAGGGAGTACAGGGGCTGTACATGCAGGGTTTTCCCCTAGCAACACCTAAAGGAAAAAGGACAACATGACACATCTCATGCTTACAAAAAAACAAAAACATACAAAAAACAAAACGTTCCAAAAACGGTTTGCAATTAACCATATTGTTTAATCCAGGGGGATATGTGGCTCTTAAATTATAAAATGACCACATTTCTTTTTGAAATAGGATTTTGATCTAGTCCCACCTCTAGGATAGGGGTGAACTCTTTCTAAAGCCCAAAATTTGAGATCTGGCATTCTGTACCTGTGCATGTCAGCAATATGTTTGTCAATAGGGGAATTAATGTTCCCAGTTTGTTCGTCATGTGTTCAGTTATATATCATTATTAGTACTATTATTATTATACAAGATTTATATAGCGCCAACAGTTTGTACAGCACTTTACAACATGAGGGAAGACAGTAACGTTACAATACAATTCAATACAGGAGGAATCAAAGAGCCCTGCTCGTTAGAGCTTACAATCTAAAAGGGAGGGTCAAGTAATACAAAGGGCAATAACTGTGGGGGATGAGATGATGGAGAAAGTTAAAGTACAGTTGTTAGGTGAGGGCAGGATAGGCTTCTCTGAAGAGAAGGGTTTTCAGGGATCGTCTAAAAGCAAACAGTGTAGGAGATAATCAGACAGATTGGGGTAGGGAGTTCCATAGGATCGGAGAGGCTCTGGGAAAAGTCCTGGAGGCAAGCATTGGAAGAGGCGACGAGGGAGCATGAGGTCTTAGGAGGAATGAAGAGAATGATTAGATTGGTATTTTGAGACTAGTCTACTGATGTAGTTGTAAGCTGAGTTGTGGATGGCTTTGTAAGTTGTTGTTAAGATTTTAAATTTAATGAATTGGGTGAGTGGAAGCCAATGGAGGAATTGACAGAGAGGAGTAGCAGACACAGAGCGGTTGGTAAGGTGGATGAGCCTGGCAGCAGCCAGTGGCAAAGCTAAACATTCTTTCACCCGAGGCAAAGAATCAATTTGCCGCCCCTCCTGTAATGGGACAAGATTAGGTAGGAAAGTGAGAAACTTCCAGGCTATAGCTGTTAAGTCAGTTGTCTGTCCCCCTCCCCCATGCTCTTTTGGTCCCCCATGCTCCTCTGGTACCCCCCATGCTCCTCTGGTCCCCCCGTACTCCTCTCCTCCCCCATATACTCCGTTTCCCCTGTTCCTCTATCCCCCCTGCTTCTCTGTATCCCTGTGCTCCTCTGGTACCCCCCTGCTCCTCTGGTACCACACATGCTCCTCTGGTCTCCCTAGTGCTCCTCTGGTCCCCCACATGCTCCTCTGGTCCCCCCATGCTTCTCTCCTCACCTACATGCTTCTCTGTTTTCCCTTATTCCTCTATTCCCCCTCATGCTCCTCTGGTTCTCCTTGCTCCTCTGTTCCCCCCCATGCTCCTCTGTTCCCTCCATGCTCCTCTAGTCCCCCACATGCTCCTTTGGTCCCCCGATGCTCGTCATGTCCCCCACATGCTCCTCTATCCCCTGTGCTCCTTTGGTCCCCCGATGCTCGTCATGTCCCCCACATGCTCCTCTATCCCCTGTGCTCCTCTGGTCACCCACAGGATGGAGAGCGGGGGAAGGAAAGAGCAGGAGAACGAGCGCTAAGGAATCTTATGTTATAACTGTCTGTGGCTGCCTGTCTTTCTGATCGTATGATGAGCTTCTTAGTGTGGAGGATAATGTCTTTATTCAGCCTATCCCCATACTGCACAGCTAGCCAGGGAGACGAGGTAAGCGCTGCAGGGGGACCAGAGAAGTTGGGGGGATGGGGATGGTGGTCCGCTAGCGGGAGGTAGAGGAGGGGAAGCAGATGCAGGAGGTTTGGTACTAGCTGCGGCGCCCCCCTCAATGCTGCGCCAGGGGCACGTGACCCCCTACCCCCCCTAGTTTCGACCCTGGCAGCAGCATTCATGAGGAACTGAAGGGGTAAAGGTCCTCCGTCAGAACTCCCTTTTCTTTATCCCTATGTAATACATCCCGCAGGGACATGTCATAGTGTACTTTACTCCCTGCATCTGGCAATTGATGAAATGTTTTGGATGGAAAGCCGGTCCATTGGGTAGGAGAAGTAGTTTAAACTAAATAAACTGGCAAAACTTACAACCCCCACAGGGAAAAGTACCCTTGACTTTACAATGATTCTGACATCCCTGAGGGTTGGAAACGTTATTGACAAGCTTTTCGAATAAGGAGAAAGTACGCATTTCTTTTCCTTGAAATCAAGGGTCAAGGGCATTCTGCTTCAACTCCAGCTGGTAAGTGGTTGATCTTTGGTTGAGACATACTTGTATGTCCAACATTCCTTCCCTGAGGTCAAGTGTAAGTGTTAGGCATCCTAGGCCTGGGTCTTTAACTTACAAACATTCTTGTTTGTTTTTCAGTTGACCAACTTTTGCTGTTGTTTCAATTTTTTTCTATGGTTTACCTATTTTTGTTTTTTGGCGGTTGCTTAATTGCCCTCCACTTTATTGTTGAGGTCCATTATCCTTTTGGATGTCAGTCTTCCTCTACTGGTATTACCTATCCTGCTTTGGGATGCAATATTCTTTTTAGTATGCTTTCTTATAGTAGCAATCTCTATCTTGCTCTCATTTTGTCATTTAGCATCTTTCAGCAATTATACCTTGGAATATTGTAGTAAAACTCCATGTCTGGTGAACCTTTCAGTAGCTGTTGCCCACCCCTCAGTTGGATCACTTTTGAACATTCCATTAATTTATGAATTACTATATTCCTGTGTCCCTCAATAGACAGTAAAGATAATAAGATTTTTTTTTCCTCAGAAGAAAAATTAGAATGACACCTGTCAACTCACACCAATAGCTGAGACAGAGGTGTGATGGTCCCAATACAACTGTCTGAATAAAAGCAAATACGATAAAAAGGATAGGGTTTGTTATACTTACAGTAAGAGAGGATATGACAATTAGGGATGTATTTTAGACATGTGCAATTACTTTCGTCCGATGCATTTTCGTCCGAATTTCGGGTATTTTCATTATCGTTTTAACAAATGAAAACGAATGCGCAGAATCCGAAATTCGAAAGATCCGACATAAAAAAATGCTTTATATTTTACCACTTGACCACCAGGCACGTAAACCCACTGAATAACCAGACCAATTATCAGCTTTCGGTGCTCTCACAATTTGAATGACAATTACTCAGTCATACAACATTGTACCCAAATGAAATTTTCGTCCTTTTTTTCACACAAATAGAGCTTTCTTTTGGTGGTATTTAATCACCGTTGGGTTTTTTATTTTTTGCGCTATAAGAGAAAAAAAATTCTGTAAAAAAAAATGAATTTTTCTTTGTTTCTGTTATAAAATTTCGCAAAATAATATTTTTTCTTAATTCTTTTGCATAATGTTAAAGATGAAGTTCCGCCAAGTAAATAGATACCCAACATGTCACCCTTCAAAATTGCACACGCTCGTGGAATGGCACCAAACTTCGCTACTTAAAAATCCCCATAGGCGACGTTTTAAATATTTTTACTGGTTATATGTTTTTAGTTACAGACGAAGTCTAGGGCCAAAATTATTGCTCTCGCTCTAACGTTTGCAGCGATACCTCACATGTGTGGCTTGAACACCGTTTTCATATGTGGACGGGACTTAAGTGTGCGTTCGCTTCTGCATGCGAGCACACGAGGACAGGGGCGCTTTAAAAAATATATATATTTTATTGTTCACTTTACTTTACTTTATTTTAGTTTGACACGTTTTTCCGCAAAAAAAATATAAAATTTTGATCACTTTTATTCCTATTACAGGGAATGTAAACATCCCTTGTATTAGGAATATGGCATGACAGGTCCTCTTTACAGTGAGATATGGGGTCAATAAGACCCCGTATCTCACTTCTAGGCTGGGAAGCAGAGTATTGCGGGTATTGCAGAGTATTGCGGGGTATTGCAGAGTATTGCGGGGTATTGCCGAGTATTGCGGGGTATTGCGGGGCATTGCATGTCCGTGTGCGTGCCCTATGGACGTCCTCCCAGACGTCCTCTGGGAGTTGAGACGTCCTCCCAGAGTTAAGGAACCGCCTTGTAGACGTCTTTTGTCTATAAGGCGGCAATTAAGTGGTTAATTTTCATTGCTACAACAGTTCGATATAGATAGGAGATTCGACATGATGCTAACAAAAGCAATCTGTGTCTATCAAACCCGAAATGTGCCCAACCTTAACACTATTAATCCAAGATTATTCTACATAGAGAAAAAAATTCGACATTATTGAGAGAAAAGATTTGACATTATAGAGACAGTGTTGGGGTAGACCATTCAACATAAACAACAAAGATTTGACGATGCAGCGAAAAACATACAAACATCGAATCTGCCATTGAAGGCTTATGGTGTCTGTCAAAAGTTCTAAGAAGAGTCGACAAGCAGCTAAACTGTACGAAGCCGCAATCGTATATTTCCTGTCAAATGCTCGGACCATAGGCTATAGAAGAATTTGAATGTTTGACTAGTAATAATAATTTATAACTATAATTATTACTAGTGTACAACATTAGAATTCTTCTATAGCTTGTAGGCGGAACATTCGACCGGAAATGTACGATTGCGGCGTCGTACAGTTTAGCTGCTTCATCGAATCTTCTTAGAACATTCGACAGACACCATAAGCCTTCAATGACAGATTCGACCTTAATTATTTCGGATTTTCAGACGAATGCATTTTTTAACGAAACAAAATAAATAAAAACGAATTTCGGGAGTAACTAAATACATTTATTTTACGAAACTAAATATTTCAGTGTGCACAAGTATAATGTATTTATAAAAAATGCTTAGCTAATTTTCTGGTGAAGCTGACATGTACATACATTCTTTGATATGCGGCAAATTGAATATTCACAGGATATTTACTCCACAGGTCGAATTTTTCCTATTCATGAAAAACAGTCACATGAAGGCACATATGATCATAGATAAATATGTTTGTGTCTCACTTAGCCTGTGTTAGAAGCAATACACAATTTCTGTTTATACAAATTGATGTGTTATATATGATGATAGATGCAATTTATTTGTAATAATAAACTTTATATTTTTGTATTTTGGTATTTTTTTTGTTCTGAAGTACTGTAACGTAAAGTCGCATTTAATAATGCACAAAGGAAATAAATGTTTTTTTCCTATGATCTTCAGTACCATCTAGTGGCCAGACTGTGTTATTTTCCAAAACCACACATTTTTTATAAATTAAAAACATTCAAACTGTGGTGGAAATAGCCCAAGATTTTTTTTTATTTTTTTTTGTGTCATTTGCACAGAATGAATGTACATTCCTGTTTCACTAGACAAATAGCTATGTACAAAATGTATAAATAGATCTCATAGTATAACAGGAAAATGTCAGAAACTATTGCACCGAAACATGTCAGTGAGGAAGGAAAGCTAGGAGCACTAGTGTGAACATAATAGACTGTGCTGTAACAGAGACTCAAATTTACAGAAAGCCTAAAAATCAGATGATGTTTATTGAACGTCTGAGTCAAGAAGTTCCTCTTGATAGAGAAAGGGCTTAGGAGAGATAAGCACTATTAGATTGTAGTAGTCCTAAGATCAAGAGACAAGACAAGCTCCATAAAAAGGGGGTCTACATTCCTGGGTGTGGGGGGGATCACATAATTAGGGAATATATACTTTAAGATACTAAGACCCAGACCATAAAGAAAAGCCCAAAGATCAGGCATCTGGAGACAGGGCCAAGTGTACAAGCTACAAGATGAACCTGAGCATTTACTAGAAAGGTAGGGTTTCTAAGAGAACTGAGGAATAAAATAACTCACTGGTAAAAGTGGCGTTATGGTATTAAAGAGAAGGTTTTTGATTGCCTATGAGACAGTGAGGCTGTACTAGCTGTAGGTTGAGATCCGTCTACATTAGCAACAGATCTCCTGGGGTGAAGCTGGGGCCCAAAACGAGGATTAAGAGTCCAGACTATTGCTAGAGAGATGCCTTTCCTCAGGAGGAACGTAAATATATTGTTTAAAATTAAATCATCATCTATGTCCCAAGCACATAGCCACAGTGAACTACTCATATGGACAGATGTAGCTACTATGCCAGGCACTTCTAAGGCCGGGTACTAACGAGCAAACATGTACGCCGAAACCGGTCCGTCGGACCGTTTTCACCGTACATGCCTGCCAGAGGGCTTCTGTACGATGGTTGTACTAACCATCGTACAGAAGTCCGCGCGTAAACATTACGCGGGGCGTGTCCGCGTCATCGCCGCGATGATGACACGGCGATGATGCGGCGACGTGGGCGGGCCTGCCATTTAAAGGCTTCCACGCATGCGTCGAAGTCATTCAACGCATGCGAGGGACGGTGGGCGCTCGGACATGTACGGTAGGTCTGTACTGACGACCGTACATGTCCGAGCGGGCAGGATTCCAGCGGACGGTTTTAAAACACGTCCAGGAATATTTGTCTGCTGGGAAAAGGCCCGGCGGGCAAATGTTTGCTGGAATTCGGCCCGCTCGCGCCTACACACGACCGAACATGTATGCTGAAACTGGCCCGCGGACCAGTTTCAGCATACATGTTTGGTCGTGTGTACGGGGCCTAATAGGACAGCACTGTTGCTTGGACGCCAAACACAAATCCTATTGAAATCAATGGGAGCCCAATCTCTCAAATAAAACAATTCCAATTTTCTGAGCTAATATGCAAAGGGTTGTAAAAAATAAATACAAACATAGCACCCCTAGTGCATGATTTTTTTTTATTATTACATTTGGCTGGGATCACTAAATTTTTGAAAAGGAAATATGGTGCTAAATGGTGTTATAAAGTTAAATTGCTGTCAAATGACATTTCCCTTCTGGCTTCTATTGACACAATTAATAAAACAAACACAGATTCCTGTAAAAGCACTCTGCCACTCCACGCATTCTGCACATATTCTTTTCTCCCCCTGAGTCTGTAGCAAGTGGCTCACCTAAATCAGACCACATTGTGCACTGCAGCACTTTACAAAGGCCCAAATGCAGTGCAGGGCTCTGTAGGAGCCCAGGAAAGGAGCCTTGTGGTCCCTGAGTGCCCACTGCCTTTATTGACATAGAACTATGTTACCACATTATTGTGCCCGGTGCTAGCCAGGACCAGATGTGCCCCTCCCAAAAATACCCACTGGTGGCCCATCAAACTCTAGGAAAAAGCCTGAAGGCTAAAGGGGAGCTGACTGGGGCAAGCTTGAAAATGAGCCAAGAAAGACCAGTTGTTTTTGAAGCTGAAGGCAAAAATTGGAATAAAAAAATATGTCCTTTAGAGCCGGTTCACACTGGGGCGATCTGGGATCCGACTTCAAGTCGCCCCAAGTTGCCCCAAGTCGTGCGGTCGAGAAAATGAATGGAAGTGAATGGGAGCCGTCTTAATGTACACTACTGAAGTCGCTCGACTTCAGAAAAGGTTCCTGTACTACTTCAATACAACTTCTAGGCAACTTGTAGGCAACTTGTACCCATTGATTTCAATGGAAGTTGCCTCAGAATTCGGATCACTGTCTTAACTGAAGCAACAATACAGGAAGATAACATACATTTCTCAGGCAAACCCCTCCCCCCCTCCCTCCCACAGAGCTGATTGTTGTTTGATTGGCCACTGGAAAGCCTCCTGTCCTGGAGGCAACTTGAAGTTGCCTTGTAAGTTGCCTGATGATTCATACTCAAGTCGTGTCCAAGTTGCCTCCCAAAGCCGTGCTAGAAGTCGTGTTGCCCCTGTGTGAATGGGCTCTTAGGGGTAAGATTACAAACCTTTTCATTAGCTCAATAATGTTTAGTGTACAGTAATGCCGCGTACACACGACCGTCTTTCAGGTTGTAAAAAATGACGTTTTTTTTTTTATGTCATTAAAAACGATTGTGTGTGGGCTCCAGAGCATTTTGCACAATGTAAAAATTTCAAACATGCTCTAATTTTTCACGTCGTTTTTAACATTGTCGTTTTTAGCGTCGTAAAAATTGGTTGTGTGTGTGCTTTAACAACATGAAAAAACACGCATGCTCAGAAGCAAGTTATGAGACGACAGCGCTCATTCTGGTAAAACTAGCATTCGTAATGGAGTAAGCACATTCATCACGCTGTAACAGGCTGAAAAGCGCGAATCGTCTTTTACTAACACAAAATCAGCAAAAGCAGCCCAAAGGGTGGCGCCACCCGAATGGAACTTCCCCTTTATAGGGCCGTCGTACATGTTGTATGTCAACGCGCTTTGCTAGAGCATTTTTTTTTCACGATTGTGTGTAGGCAAGGCCGTTTTAATGATCGGGTTGAAAAAAACTTTGTTTTTTCTAGACCATTAAAAACTTAATTTTTTACGCGGCATTAGTCTTCTAACATATACACCAATCTTGTTTGCGGATTTGGGCTCTTATACATCCTTTAGTTGTGTTGTAGTTTGCTTCACAAAGTTGCTTTTGGTGGCAGTACAGTACTGATATATATCCATATCTGTGGACATGTTTCTGACAGTGTGAGTACTTATTTTATGTCTCTGGACATGTTTCTGACAGTGTCAGTACAGTACATATTTTATGTCTATGGACATGTTTCTGTCAGTGAAAAAATTACAAAAGAGAGGGTGCACCTACCTAGTGCATTAGCAACATAATCATTTATTTAACATTTAAAAGTATTCTACTTACAAGCTTTTGGCAAACAATGGCAAATACAATGATGCCAACAAGACCACTGGCTGAGGACTGTGGATCTTGAGGTGGTCTTGTTTGCGTCATTGTATTTGCCTTTGCTTGCCAAAAGCTTGTAAATAGATTACTTTTACATTTTAAATAAATGATTATGTTGGTAATGCACTAGGTCGGTGTGCCCTCTCTTTTGTATTATTATTAGTGCTTGTAAGGACTCCCACATGTCGTGAGAAGGCAGCAAGACCACTGACATCACATGTTTCACGTGGACAAGAATTAAGTGAGAGAGAGATATATATATACACATCTCTAGGCACTACAACTGAGCGCAGGAGAGATATATCTGTATTTTTCTGGAAGTAATTTTTTTATTTGGTAATTTTTATGACAGTCTTAGGCCGCGTACACACGATCGGTCCATCCAATGAGAATGGTCTGATGGACCGTTTTCATCGGTCCAAACCGATCGTGTGTGGGCCCCATCGGTTAATTAACCTTCGGTCCAAATAATAGGAACTTGCTTTAAAATTGAACCGATGGACGCCTAACTGATAGGTCAAAACCGATCGTTAGTATGCAAAAGCATCGGTTAAAAACCCGCGCATTCTCAGAATCAAGTCGACGCATGCTTGGAAGCATTGAACTTCGTTTTTTTCAGCACGTCGTTGTGTTTTACGTCACCGCGTTTTGACACGATCGGTTATTTAACCTATGGTGTGTCGGCACATCAGACCATCAGTCAGCTTCATCGGTTAACGGATGGACTGATCGTGTGTACGCGGCCTTAGTAAAGTATATCTTTGTATATCTTTGGATATGTTTGGGCAGTGTCATTATGGTAGTAATTGTATATCTGTGGACATGTTTCTGGTGGTATCAGTATAGTACTGATTGTACGCTGCTCAAAAAAATTAAGGAACCCTTTGAAAACATATCAGATCTCAACAGGCAAAAATTTCATGCTGGATATCTATACTGATATGGACTGGGTAATGTGTTAGGAATGAAAGGATGGAACATAATTTGATGGAAATGAAAATTGTTCACCTACAGAGGGCTGAATTCAAAGACACCCTGCAAATCAAAGTGGAAAAATTATTCAGCAAGCTAGTCCATTTTTCGGAAATTTCATTGCAACAACTCAAAATGGTCCTCATGGTATTTTGTATGTCTTCCCAAGTGCTTGTATGCATGCCTGACAACATCAGGGCATGCTCCTAATGAGACGACGGATTGTGTCCTGGGGTATTTCCTCCCAGATCTGGACCAGAGCATCACTGAGCTCCTGAACAGACTGAGGTGCAACCTGGCGGCACCGGATGGACCGAAACATAATGTCCCAAAGGTGTTCTTTTGGATTTAGGTCAGGTGAGCGTGGGGGCCATTCAATGACATCAAATTCTTCATCCTCCAGGAACTGGCTGCATGCTCTCGCCACATGAGGCCTGGCATTGTCGTGCATCGGGAGGAACCCAGGACCCACTGCACCAGTGTAGGGTCTGACAATGGGTCCAAGGATTTCATCCCAATACCTAATGGCAGTCAGGGTGCCATTGTGTAGCCTGTAGAGGTCTGTGCGTTCCTCCATGGAAATACACATGCACAAATACATCCAGAACGTAGAAATTGTGTTGTAAATCATCCCTGAAACCAGTGACTAAGGGTGTGCAGGACACTGGGGCAACAATAGTATAATATACAAAGGCTAAAGTTTGTTCTTGGATTTATATCCTTTAAAGGATAATCATAATTGTCCTACAACTTCTCTCATGAGGGGGTGGAGGGTGAATGCTGTCACTTTGCTAAAGGTATTTCTCCTCATGATCCTGTTCTAAACATGAGTGTCAGTAGCCTTTTTTTTAATAATGATTGAACCTATTTACACTTTAATAGGATGCCCTGCATTTATAGTAAAGGCTGGACAGAAAAGTACATTAAAAGAACATTAAAGCACCCGTGTTTAGGCTTTGATTATATTCTACCATTTATAAAATATTTCAATAAAGGCAAAGAAGAAGGTGCTAAATCCTGATTAACATTTTATTACCTGACCTGCCACTCATCTGGATTATTCAGGGCTGACCTAGCAATGCCTTTCCGTAACGGGAAATTGAAAAAAATGTGCATTTAATTAACAAGGTAATGGATCACTTGGATTTGATGAATGCATGTAATATCCCCTTTTCATTACAAATATAAAATTATATGCTACAACTGAAATTATAAAGATGTCGACAATGATACGATTATCACTATCTTAAATAATTATATTTCTTTATGAGAAAAGCCAATATTTATCTATAAATACTGTATTAGCCAGATTCACGTAGTTTGGCGTATGTTTAAGCCGGCGTAGCGCAGCTCATTTGCATTACAGTATTCACGAAGCACTTGCTCCGTAAGTTACGTCGGCGTAGCGCAAATGGGCCGGCGTAACCCCGCCTAATTCACAGTAGGCATGTAGTGGGCGGGCTACATTTAAATTAACCGTGACCCCATGTAAATGAAGGCCGTTCGTACGGCGCATTGCGTGCGCATGCTCAGAATCACGTCGCAAATACTCAATGCTTTCAACGTGATTGTAACCTACGCCCAGCCCCATTCACGTACGCTTACGCAAACAACGTAAAATACGACAGCTGTTCCGTCGTCCATACCTTGCATGGGCTGCGCCATCTTTTTGGTGGTTTATCTTATGTCTTACGTAAACGGCATATCTTACTGCGACGGGGCGTACGTACGTTCGTGAATCGGCGTATCTTGCTCATTTACATATTCGATGCGTAAATCCACGTACATGCCCCTAGCGGCCAGCGTAAATATGCACATAGGATACGACGGCGTAGGAGACTTACGTTGGTCGTATCTTGGCCAAATTTAAGCGTATCTGCTTTCCAGAATACGCTTAAATATACGACGGCGCTCATTCGGACTTACGACAGCGTATCTACTGATACGCCGTCTTAAGTCTACCTGAATCCGGCTATATATCTGTATATATTCAAAAGCTATCATTTCAGTGTATTTTATTATGGAGGTTTTCCAGGGTGAGATATGTTTGGCCCTACAAGAGGATATTATTGTGAACCCATGGTTATTACTTAATCTGGATAGTCAGGCTGCTACTGTATATGAGGTTTCACCTGCAGTTCCTTCTAAAAAATCGATTTTTGATTATATACTCACCTTACCATAATCATCCTTTCCTCGTGCATCTTCATGGCAGCATACATTATGTTCTGGCTCCTCCGATCCTTTAACTTGATAGAACTAGTTAGCTATAAGTTTTAGGTGTATCCTACCTGCAGCATTCTATGTAATTGTCTCCTCATGGGAGGGTGTCTGTATGTTGCCATAGATGCATCAGGAAAGGAGAATTACAGAAAGGTGAGTATATTGTTTTTCACTTTCCTGGCACATCATGTCATGGCAGCATACACTGGGAATTAAAGGGGTTGTAAAGGTTTGTTTTTTTATTTTCTAAATAGGTTCCTTTAAGCTAGTGCATTGTTGGTTCACTTACCTTTTCCTTCGATTTCCCTTTTAAATGTTTTTTTTATCTTTGTTTTCTTTGTCTGAATTTCTCACTTCCTGTTCCTCCTCAGTAAGCTGTTCTGGCTGACTAACCTCTAGTCAGAACATGAGGGCAAGCTTACAGAGGAAAAACAGGAAGTGAGAAATTTAGACAAAGAAAAAAAAACATAAAAGGGAAATCGAAGGAAAAGGTAAGTGAACCAACAATGCACTAGCTTAAAGGAATGAAAAAAGTGGAAAGGGCGCAACAAGTTAAACCAATTCAGTGCGTGTCAAAAATGATATACAATCAAAAATGTCCATAATAGGCAGACAAATAAACACAGTACGTATTAACCACTTAAGATCCGGACCATTATACAGGTTAAGGACCTTGCCCCTTTTTGCGATTCGGCACTGCGTCGCTTTAACTGACAATTGCACGGTCGTGCGACGTGGCTCCCAAACAAAATTGGCGTCCTTTTTTTGCCACAAATAGAGCTTTCTTTTGGTGGTATTTGATCACCTCTGTGGTTTTATTTTTTTTGCGCTATAAACAAAAATAGAACGACAATTTTTACTTTTTGTTATAATAAATATCCCCAAAATAGATATATATATATATATAAAAAAAATTTTTTATTTTCCTCAGTTTAGGCCGATACTGATTCTTCTACCTATTTTTGGTAAAAAAAATCACAATAAGTGTTTAACGATTGGTTTGCACAAAATGTATAGCGTTTACAAAATAGGGGAAAGTTTTATGACATTTTTATTAATATTTTTTTTTTTTACTAGTAATGGCGCCGATCAGCGATGTTTTCCGTGACTGCGACATTATGGTGGACACATCGGACACTGTTGACACATTTTTGGGACGATTGTCATTTTCAGAGCGAAAAGTGCTATAAAAATGCACTGATTACTGTGAAAATGACAATGGCAGTGAAGGGGTTAACCACTAGGGGGTGCTAAGAGGTTAAGTGTGCCCTAAGGGAGTGATTCTTACTGTGGGGGGCCTAGCTGTAGTTGTGACATCACTGATCGTCGTTCCCTATAACAGGACACAGCCGATCAGTGACGAGCCACAGAGAATAACGGGGAAGGTGTGTTTACACTCACCTCTCCCCGTTCTTCAGCTCCTGTGACCCGATCGTGGGACACCGGCGGCGATTGGGTCCGCGGGTCCCACGGGCGCGGTCACGAAGCTTCGGACCAGGTCGCGAGTGCGCCGCTGGCGGTGCGCACGCGACCCACGGCTGGGCTCTTAAAGAGGACGTATATATACGTTGATGTGCCCAGCCGTGCCATTCTGCCGATGTATATCAGCGTTAGGCGGTCCTTAAGTGGTTAATATTGAATGAAAACAGTGCTAAATTCGGGTCTTCTAACAGCCACCACCTTGCTTCATTTAAAGTGCAGTGTGCAAAAATTGCTTCACCCGAAGTGCCAAATAAATGTGCTCATCAGAATGACAGTCAGGCATGTAGGAGAACTATACTCTGGATCCTTTCCTCTCAGCCAGCCTTCCGCAGGCCATGATCAATCTTTATCCGTACACCCCATCGATCCAAAAAATCTGAAATAATGCTCTTCATAAGCTTGGGTGCAAAACCGTTTAAAGCCCCTTTAGTGTTGCTGCAATCTGCAAAGTTTAAGGCTCCAGCACAGATAGTATAATGCCGTCTTATTAATTGTAAAAAAAACACTTATAGGGTTAAAATCCTGTGCCAGGTATAGCAGGGTGAAGATGCAGCTTGAGGGAAGGCAGGGGCCGCTCCTGTCACTAACAAGTGATACAAGGCTGGCGACATGCGTCTCTGCTGATTCACTGGGACAGAAAGCTCCTGTGTCAGGCGTGCACCAGTCTCTCTTTGCATGTCACGCTCGTGCACGCGTCATCAGGAAAAATGATTTCCTGATGACGCGTGCACAAGCGTGAAACTAGCGTGATTTTTTGGAACTATCCGGAGTATAGTTCTCCTACATGCCTGTCGGTCATTTTATGGCCTTATTCATCTGGTGAGCACAGATGGGTACAGTGATCAATGCATTTTTATAGCACTGATCACTCTATTGGTGTCACTGGTCACCAAAAAGTGACACTTAGGCCCCGTACACACGACCGAACATGTCTGCTGAAACTGGTCCGCGGACCAGTTTCAGCAGACATGTTCGGTCGTGTGTAGGCCCGAGCGGACAGGATTCCAGCGTACATTTGCCCGCCGGGCCTCGGACATGTTCGGTCATCTATACAAACCTACCGTACATGTCCGAGTGCCCGCCATCCCTCGCATGTGTCGAATGACTTCGACGCATGCGTGGAAGCATTGAACTGGCAGGGCCGCCCACGTCGCCGCGTCATCATCGTGGCGACGGCGCGGCCACGCCCCGCGTATTGTTTACGCGCGGATTTCTGTATGATGGTGAGTACAGCCACCATACAGAAATCCCCGGGCAGACATGTACGGTGAAAACGGTCCGGCGGACCGGTTTCATCGTACATGTTTGCTCGTCTGTACAAGGCCTTAGAGTCAGATTTTTCCGCCGCAAAGTCGTAGTCCTACTAAAAATTGCTGATCCCTGCCATTACTAGTAAAACCAATAAAAAAATGTCCATATATCTTTCCACTATTTTGTAGATGCTATAAATTTTGTGCGAACCAATAAATATACGCTTATTTTTTTTTTTTATTGTGATTTTTTGTACCAATAATATGTAGCAGAATACATATTGACCGAAACTAAGGAATACATTTTATTTTTTATATATTTTTTTGGATATGTATTATAGCAGAAATAAAAAAAAAAAATAGTTTTTTTTCTTCAAAATTGTCAGTCTTTTTTTGTTTATAGCGCAAAAAATAAAAACTGCAGAGGTGATCAAATACCACCAAAAGAAATCTCTATTTGTGGGTAACATGTCATTACAATTAATTTCTTTACACTTTTTTTTTTTTTTTTATTTAACAGTATTGCTATCACAATGGGGCTACAGTGAAAGTGATTGGGTGTCTGTAGAGACACCCAGATCACTTTTTTTAGCAGCCAATCGCCAGCTGTAAAAAATTATAACCACTTGCTGCCAGGACATTCTTGTACGTTCTGTAACAGCAAGTGGTTAAAATTACACTAAATTACGTTTACAAATGAAAAAGGTTGTCTTTTTTTAATTGTCTGCTTTATAAATGTGACACTAAAAATGATTGATTGAACAAAGCAAATAAAAACAAATAAAATGTAAATATTAATAGTTAATAAAATAGAAATAAACAAAAGAATTGCAGGAAAGAAAAAAAATAGGTTAAAGAATAAGTTCATTTTGAAAAAAATAAAATAATAAATGCTTTTTTTAAGCCTGTTAAACATCACACCAGCAATCAGCAGATCGTTGGTGCTATGCAGGTCTCCTGCAGATCTTTCTGTGTATCTGTGTGTCCATCCATCCTGTACGGGCAAGCAGATAAACTGACAGGAAGTATCAATGAACTTCTCCCAATACTGCTGTCACAGAGATTGCAGGGATAGGGCAGCGTCTGCAACATTGGGAACATGCTACATGTTCCTCACTAAAAACGAGTGGAACGTAACATGTTCCCAAAGGTGAACTTATCCTTTAAGACACATCTGAAATTGTTGTTACCTCTGCTCCATAGCCATTAATACAATTCTGATGTGTTGTTGAATGCTTATTAACTACTTCAAGACTGGACTATTACTATAAGGCAATTTTTTCAGATTTCAGCTCTGTTACACTTTCAATGAATATGTAAAGGAAAAAATATTTCTGTTTCTGTTATAAAACTTTTCAAATAAATAATCCTTCTTCATAAATGTAGGCTTAAATAAAATGTTCTCTGTTACACCTATCCAGCAACCCCCCCTCCCCAAAAAACAAGTTATAGAGTCTACAAACTATGGTTTACTCATGTATAGTATATATTTAAAAATTAATCATTCCTTATGGTCCAAACATGCCTATTTCCAATATTGATGCCCTAAAACACCAGAATAGTACAAATACCCCCAAAATGACCACCTTTTGGAAAATAGACAGTCCGAGGTATTTAGTAAGAGGCATGGTAAATTTTTTGAAGATGTTATTTTTTTTGCCACAATTCTTTGGAAAATGATGAAAGGAAATACATATTTGCTTTTTTAAATACAATTGTTATTTTAACAAGTTATATCTCACCCACACAACACAGGCATACTTACAATAACACCTCAAAACACATTCTGCTACCTCTTCCTGAGAATGGGAATTAAAAGGGGAGAGCCCCCCCTCCTTTTGTCGTGACCGATTCATGTGGTGGTTCCCTTCGGTTTTCAACAGAAGGGGAGGTTTAAGTAAAGGTTGATTAAAGTACGGAATCAGCTTGAATCTAAGTGTCTGGGCTGAATATGGTAATTTGTGAGAAATTTAAATTAGAATTGGTTTTATATGCAAAAGTTGATGTGATAAGTTATGGTTTAAAACCAATGAATCAGGCCGTGGCCAATACCATTCCAAAATAATTAAATACATTTTGTGACAAATGTTAAAATAGAAATTTAAATAAAGTTATTGTTGATAAATTACTATGGTGGGTTTGTTTCATTTCTCTATGCATGATGTATGGTTTGCATGATGCCTGTGATCCCATGGGGATAGCACATGTGGAGACCTTTTCAATGTTTGGACTGATTAATTACCGGATATTGCATCTTGTGCATCACATAAATTGGGATACAAAATTGTATCAAAACCATTATACGGTGATGGTGGTCTCTCTAAGAGTGTCAGGGAACATTTTATGTCACCTATATCAGTCCCTATTCCAATAAGCCAAACAAACCTAAACCTACTGGTAGGTGGCCTCCCCCAGGAATTACATGTTCACTGGCCAGGAGATTCAGAAATCTGAACAAAGTGGAAACAAAATATTTCCTGTAGGTCCAGTAGTGCAGATGGCTACAGGGGGTGGCTGGGAATGGTGTCTCTCAGTAATGTACTCAGCAGGACCTGCAGATGGGTCAGTTAAGGTGGCATGCAGAGAAATTGTTGATAAACAGGCAAAGGATCAGTCCAGACAGCAGGCAGAAATATGGTCAATAAATAGGCCATGGTCAGTACAGGTGACAAGTAGAGGCAACACTGCACTGGTGTAGCAGTGATCAGGAAGGCTGTTGCTGGCTGCACTGGCTCAGGTGACACTGTACTTATGTGATGGAGATCAGAGACACGGTTGATGACTGCACTGGCTCTGGTCACAGTGGCACTGGTGTGGCTAGTGATGAGAGTTGGCTGCACTGGTCTGATGAGATTGTCATTGGTGTGGCAGAGATCAGCGCTGACTACACTGGTCCGGCCAGTTTGACTGTGATCAGGGACAATGTGACTGGCTGGTCACACTGTCTGCATTTGGGCCCTTGCACTGGCACCCACATCCACACAAATGTCAAATTGGGAGCAGCAGCTGTGTCTGTACAGCTGCATACCAAAAGACATTTAGACCCCTTTCACACTGTGGCTTTTTTCAAGCCCTTTAGCGCTAAAAAAAAGCACCTGTAAAGCGCCTGAAAGAAGCCTCATCTGCAAAAGCCAATGTGAAAGCCTGAGTGCTTTAAGAGCCCTTTCACACTACCAGCGCCCGAAAAACACTTGCTATAAGTAGCAGCGCTTTACCGGCATTTTTCGAGCACTAGTGGGGCGCCCTTAACCTCTGCTAGTGGCAGAATAAAGGGTTAAAAGTGCCCACAAGGCTCTTGGCAGGCGCTTTGCAGGCGCTTCCCATTGATTTCAATGGGAAGGGGCTCTTTAGGAGCGATGTATTCACCGCTCCTATAGCGCTGCAAAGAAGCTGATTGCAGGACTTTTTTTGACACCCTGCCAGCGCAGCGCCATAGTGTGAAAGAACTCGGGCTTTCACATTGGGATTGCAGATGAGGCTTCTTTCAGGCTTCTTTCTTTTAGCTAATGCTAAAGTGCCTGAAAAATGGCCCAGTGTGAAAGGGGTCTTATGGGGTTGCCTGCACAGGGATGCATGGAACACCTGTGCATCAATGTGCAGGTAAACATGGCCCTCACACAGGGTAAGCATGGATATGTCTGGTGTGAATGAGGCCTTATGGTGACACTGGGATTGGTGTGGCAGTGATTGGGGACACTGACTGGCTGTGCTATTAGGCCTCGTTCACATGGAGTGTATTATAAGACTCATAACCCTGATGATGTCTGTGAGGATGAAACGTGTCCAAACCCCAGGCCTGTGGTGTCCTGGAATTTTGTCTGCATATTACTGCAGAAGGATCTCCTCCTTCAGGCCTTTTCATTTTTAATTTAATCAAACGGATGAAGCTCCGTTCACATTGAGAAATCACAGCGTATTGCACTTTCATTGTAAATGGGCAGTTTTATTTTTAAAGCCGTGGTATAATAACGGTAAGTCCATACTGATTCTTTATAAATGGGAGCCTGAGGCCTCGTACACACGACCGAGGAACTCGTCGGAAAAGACACATAGTTTTCCTCGACGAGTTCCTTGTTAGGCTGGTCGAGGAACTCGACAAGCTTGCTTTGCGTACACACTGTCAAGACAAAATCTCCTCGTTCTCAAACGTGGTGACATACAACACATACAACGGCAGGGGAGGTTCGACTCCACTGGCACAACTCTTGGGGCTGCTTTTGCTAATCTCATGTGTTTGCGTGTTAAGTAAAAGTTTGTTAAAGCGGGGGTTCACCCAAAAAAAAAAAATTACATCTAGCAGAGTCCAATCCCGGAGTCATCAGAACGCAGAAGCCCTGGACAAAATCCGGATATAAAGGTAAGTACAGAGAAAAAAAAAAAAACCTGCCGAAATGAAATGTCCTTACTATTGTACTATTAATGTAAACAATTTGTTTTTAGGGTGAACCTCCACTTTAAGAGACGATTTGCACTTTTCAGTCTGTTACAGCTTGAAAAATGTGTTATCTCCATTACAAACGCTACTTTTATTCCCGTCTCATACTTTATTCTGAGCAAGCGCAGGTTTCTTAGCATACACACGCTCGAGTTTCTCGTCGAAAACCAGCCCGACGAGGAACACGACGAGCAAATTCAGACTCCCGTCAAGGAAAAAGAGAACTTGCTCTCTTTTTTGCTTGTCGAGTTCCTCGACAGTTTCCTCGATGAAAAATGTACACACGACCGGTTTCCTCGATGAAAAACGTACACACGACCGGTCTCCTCGATGAAAAACGTACAAACACGAACGGTTTGCTCGACAAAAAAGCTCTCCCACCAAGTTTCTTGATGGATTCTGCCGAGGAAACCGGTCGTGTGTACGAGGTCTGAGTGTTGAAATAGACAAGCATGATACTATTAAACAATATAGCAATAAAACAAGTTATGTTATTTAAGTAGGACTGCACTGATTTAATTTACACCTAAAGTGTTAGGATAAATAGATCCGTAAAACAGAAGCATTATGCATTTTGTGAGATCACTTTTCCGGAGGATTGCAGCTTGATTCACACAGTTCTTCCTTTTCTGCTCAAAACCTGCAATTGCCAATATAAAACTAGCCGTGACTACTTATTAAGTATGAATCAATTCTTAACTTTGTGAAATAAATTGTTACTGAATTTTACATTGACTAGGCAATTCACTTTATTCAGAGACACAGGTACCAAAAAACTAAAATTTTTGCCTTTCTATGGTACCTTTTAGGTGTGTGCTCATTTCGAGTGAAAAAATATTGCAGTTTAGAAGACAAGGGAATTTTAAACATGCCAAGGTATTTAAAGCTGATAAAAATACAAAAGTGATCTTGCGCTAAAAAGTGATATCACAAAAAGTAACGTCCTGTGAAAAGAAAAAGTCGTGCAACAAAAGTTCAAAATAATAATGATGGGTAAGCAGCAGTCAAAATAAATGTCCCATAACTATATGAATGAAAAAAAGGACCCTGCAATAGCTGTATGAGCTATATGGATCATGGACACTTTAAAAACAGCAACATCTTAAAATCGTGGCGTCTCTAGCGCCTCCTTACGTCACTTCCTGGTCTGCGTCAGCCTCTCGGAGGCGCTAGAGACGGCGCGATTTTACGATTTTGCTGTTTTTAAAGTGTTCACATGTAAGAGTCCACCCATTAAGTGCTTAATAAAGGTGCCCTCTTTTATACATACTACACTATTGGAGGTATATATTTTCTCTCCTTCCCCATGTCAATGCCCCACATTGTGGAGCGGACGGTGATAGGTCAGTGGATCCAATTGTGACACCTGTAGGAACATCGGTCCCTCACAGCTACATTCACTGTGGAGTTGGAGAGAATAGAAGGGAGGACTGGGAGACCATTTAACCCGAGGCTGGACCATACATAATCTATGCGAATTTATAACTTCACTGAGGTGAGAGTTTTGGGAGACCAGTTTGTGGAGCACACATCTTTATTTTCCTATATAAGTGATACTCTATAAGGGACCTATCTATTGGATATATTACTCCTGGATCGCTTGTCCATCCATATAGCTGATACAGCTATTGCAGAGTCTTTTTTTTCATTCATATAGTTATGGGACATTTATTTTGACTGCTGCTTACCCACCATTTATTATTTTTGAACTTTTTTTTGCACGACTTTTCACAGGACGTTACTTTTTGTGATATCACTTTTTAGTGCAAGATCACTTTTGTATTTTTATTTGATTTTGTGTATGGTGAAGACGGTTAGTTCTTGCTGCTTTTGAGTTTTTATCATTTTCCGTTATTTTCACTTTCGCTATTTATTCATAGTAGCGTGAAAGACACATTCATTACTTTATCCATTTATTTAAAGCTGATGTCTAATTTAAAGGGGTTGTAAAGGTTCACTCTTATCTGACTTGCTGCACTTTATAATGCTTACTGCACAACGTTCAGAAAAATACAAGTAATCTAATTCAGTACAGGATAGAAGCCTTTACAACTGTGCAAGACTGAAGATAAATCTGGAGTTCAAAATTAAAAAATCAGCCTATGGTCAATCCATAATCCAGTATCTGGCATATCATACCTGAGAAGGTCAAAGTCAACAAAAAAATAATAACCACTTTCTGTGTCAGTCACAATGATACTACAATGGGTCTGATTGTCTAATTTATTCACGCTTGTATATTAACAGACCTCACAGCTTCAGAAACCTGGTCACAAGGAAAATGTAAATGTATATACCGGTAAACGGTTTTAGCTGTTTTCATGCTTTGTAAACATTATTTTTTATAAAGGAAGCATTTACTACATATGAATGCCATTTCGTTCTTTTTTGCTGGATGTCTAAACCACCAGTTCCAATCAGTAGTGTGAAAGGCCCTGCCAATCACAAATAGATTTAACAATTACCTTCCGATTCTCTGCTCTAGAGCATGTGTACAATGCTGTGCTTGATGAGAAATCCACATTCTAGCTTTGTCTCTTAACAATAACAGTGTGCTTCATCCATCAAAGTCTGGAAAAGCTGTGCACCACTCATCAAATTCAGCAAAGTTAATGATGCAAGTTACAAGGCAGTTCAGCTTGATAGTGACAGCAACTTTCCAGGAAGAAAGTAACTACCAATACAATACAAAGTCTGTGGCTTTTTACTTAATCAGTCTTCCTTCCTTCCTTTCTTTCTTCCTTTCTTCCTTCCTTCCTTCCTTCCTTCCTTCCTTCCTTCCTTCCTTCCTTCCTTCCTTCCTTCCTTCCTTCCTTCCTTCCTTCCTTCCTTCCTTCCTTCCTTCCCCTTTCTTTCTTTCTTTCTTTCTTTCTTTCTTTCTTTCTTTCTTTCTTTCTTTCTTTCTTTCTTTCTTTCTTTCTTTCTTTCTTTCTTTCTTCTATCTCTATTCTTTCCTTTTTTCTCCCACCTTTTTACTTTCCTTTTCCCACCTTTTACTTTTTCTTTTCCTTCCTCCTTCTCTTAATTTCTTTCCTCCCTTTCACTTCCTTTTTTTCCTCCCCGACTTCTGTTCCTTCTTTCCTTTTTATTCTTCCTTCCTTCCTTCTTCCCTCCCTCCGTCCCTCTCTTTTCCTTCTTTACCTATCCCTCCTTGACTTTTTCTTTCTTTCTTTTTTTCTTTCTTTCTTTCTCCCATCTTTCCTTCCATTTTTCTACCATTTACTTTTTCCCCCTCCTTTCTCGTCTTATCTTCTCTCTTCTCTTCTCTCTTCTCTTCTTCCTCCTCTTTTCATCTTTCCCCTCTTTAACTTTCCTTCTTTACCTATCCCTCCTTGACTTTTTCTTTCTTTCTCTTTCTTTTTTTCTTTCTTTCTCTCTCCCATCTTTCTTTCCTTTTTTCTCCCATCTTTTTATTTTCTCCCCTCCTTCTCTTCTCTTCTCTTCTCTTCTCTTCTCTTCTCTTCTCTTCTCTTCTCTTCTCATCTTCTCTCTTCTCTTCTTCCTTCTCTTCTTTTGTCTCTTCCACTTCCTTTCTTATTTCCTCTCTTTCACTTCCTTTCTTGTTTCCATTTTATCCTTCCTTGCTTCCTTTCTCCCTCCCACATCTTCTTCCATTTTTCTCCCTCCATTCATTCCTTCCATTCTTTTTTTTTTCTTCCTTTTCCTTCTTCTTTTCTCCTTTTTTTTCCTCCCCTTCTCCTTTTTCCCCTTTCTCTCCCTCACCTTTTCCCTTTTCTTTCCTTTCCTTTTTCCTTCCTAATGTCCACTTTTGTGTTTGTATTCTTTGTACTCTTTCTCACATAAGTCCATTTATCAAGACCTTTAAAGTCACTGTAAAAGAACTGATTAATAACACACCTTGTTTATATACCTTTTATTAAAAACTGTGATATTTATGCAGCCCTGAGCAAAGCTTTTAGCCTAGTACAGAGATATGATAGACTAAAGGCAAGGGAATGATTCTGCATTTTCTGTCTTTAATCATAAATCTTCCACAGAGTTGTAACTTGAAGTGTAAAAATAAGCCTTACGGTTCTAGAGTAGAACTACAATTTTTAAGAGACCTTGTCTGCACCAAGATCATGATTTATGACTGACAGAAATATGAAAGTCTTGCTCTTCCTGTCATTTAGCTCTGAAGTACAAACTTTACATATCCTTCATAGTTTTAAGCCAATAAATTCTAATTAAATTGAAATTAGGTCTCTTCCACCATCCAATCATATTTTCCAAGATCACAGTCTATAACTACAAAGTATTACACATTATTTAATGATATGATCTAAATTATTCCTCATGGGAGATTTGTAAGAATATTAGCTGCTATTTTAAGAAACTTAAAAATTTCTATTATGCCATAGCAGAGCTGTAAAAATAATATTTTCCACTAATAATGCATTTTCTCACCTTATAAAAATGTTCTTGTTTAAACCTTTTCTATGGTGTACGTTTCACATACCATTTTTTTTCTAGCTCTAGAATACATTTTACAACATAAGATCTGTTTCCATTAATGCAGGACAACATATCTTAATTCACCATTGATCGGGTCCAATTTGATTTTTTACTAGAAATGACAGTGATTTTTAGTGGTACTGCGACATTGCGACAGACAGATCGGGCAACTTTGACACTTTTTTGGGACCATTTACAATACAGCGATCAGTGCTATAAAAATGCATTGATTAATGTGTAAATGTCACTGACAGGGAAGGGGTTAACACTAGGGGGCGATCAAGGGGTTAACTGTGTGTTCCCTCAGTGTGTTTTAACTGTATGGGGATGGGGGTGACTAGGAGAGGAAACATATTGTTTTTCCTACTTAGTAGGAACAAACAATGTGTTTCCTTTTCCCTGACAGCACAGGGAATTGTGTGTTTACACACACAAGTACCGGTGCTGGCGCTCGTGCACGTGATCGCGCGTGCACGTGATCGCGCGTGGCTGGTGGCGATCGCGCCCGCATCGGGTTTCCCACTGTGCAGCAGGGACCAGAAAAGATAAGGATGCACCCATACTGGGTTTCGCCCAGGAGATCCTTTCTGATGCAGTATATCTGCGTGAGCCGGTCGGGAACCGGCTACAGAAAAAAAAGCCAAGCAATACCATCCCTTTCCATGCTCCAGCTCTGCACCCCACATCCACCTCTGTCCTATGCTAATGGCCACTTCCAGGTTTGATGACAGCCAGCCTCATCCAACCCACTTCCTGTGAGCCCAGGTTATCATTGACATATCCCCAGGGAGCATATTCTCATGCAAGTCTCAGCTTGCAGGGGAATACTATAGAGAACTGCACAATTCTGGAAAGCATGGGTGATTTTTTTAAAAACTTTTAAAGGTGATGTAAATTTTTACTAATTATTACAGAAGCAGGTTAAAGACAGATCCAAGAAGTTAAAATGTAACAATCATATTTGACGTGATAGCATACAGGTATACCAAATATATGGGCAATGCATCTATAAGGTATCTTGCACATCAATACATACATAGGCGTGTGCAGCCTATTACATTAGGGTGTGCACCCCAAAGCTCAAACACACATGCCTTTCTCTGCAGCCTCAGCTGCACCGGACAGTGAATGAATGGAAAGTACTCTGTGCTAAGCAGCTACCTGTCCATTCACAAACCGAAGCGTAGTAAACACAGTTTACTATGCTTCAGTTATGAATGAACACAGTGAGTGTGTTTACTGTGTTCATTTATAAAATGAAGGGGCCAGTAAATGACAAATCTACCAGCCCCTTCTCCCACTTGCCATTCTGAAACCTCCCCCGCAGGAGCCGAGGGGAGAGAAGAGGGAAGCCAGCAGCACTGCGTGGGGGTGGGTGGTTCGCAACACGGGAGAGAAACCCAGGCAATAGGGTGAATCGGCACCACATGCATTGATTAGGGTGTGCCCATGCACACCTGGCACACCCTCTGTGCACGCCTTTGACTACATACACACCTTACTTAAAATAGTGATCAACTATACCATAATCATTAAGGGCTTTTTTACACCACCAAGTGCTTGGGGACTGAACTGGGCGAGGTTGCCCAGTCCGGATACAAGACAACATTTTTTATTTCCTATGAGGCCAGTTCACACTTGTGCATTGTGGTGGTGTGTGCTGATAAAGAGTACTGTATGTTTTTTTTTCTTTTGGCGCAACGCAATTCACTGGACAACACTGTCCTACACCTGTAATGTTGTTTTTAGTGTACTGTGTTCATTGGGTCTTTTTTAAAGCCTTTTCTTGGGTTTTGGGTTTTGTTCAGTAATATTACCCTCACCCAGTGGCGTAGCAAGGGGGGCCACCGCCCCGGGTGCAAAATTTAGAGGGGCGCTGTCACGAGTGTAGAGAGGATGGAGCGCCAACAACAGATGGGACATAGTAACATATGCATGATGGCACCACTCCAGGCTTTACCAGTCATTATCAAGCCGGCTCTCTGCTTCCCTACAGCCACCGCTGTCTCACACAGTGGATCATATGACCAGACTGGAGCTAGCTGAAAATAGGTAAGTCCATGGGTCAGGGGGGCGCAAATTACCCATGCTACGCCACTGCCCTCACCTAGGTGAGTTAGCTGAAAGGTTATATTTTTCAGCTAACTCACCTAGGTGAGGGCAGTGGCGTAGCGTGGGTAATTTGCGCCCCCCTGACCCATGGACTTACCTATTTTCAGCTAGCTCCAGTCTGGTCATATGATCCACTGTGTGGATATTTAATTTTTTATTGCTTGCATTAAACATTTCCTAATGGGGTAGAGGGCCCACAAAAGAAGCAGACATTGCATAATGCAAAACATTATTCTGATACAGTAGATGTTTATGATCTATCCATAAGCTTGATAGCTATCTTATTTGTATAAAATTGTCCAGCTAAAAGCAATACATAAATAATATATGAACATACAAAGCTGTATATTATGTTACTGGCATAGAAGATAAGTTTAAATAAAATTAAATGAATGACCCGATATGTTGTCACCTGACAAATCCCAGAAAGTACATTTTGTATTTACACGTTCTTCCTATTATACAGCATGTGTTGATATAATCAAGTAGCAACAAACATTGCTCCCACATAATCAATGCAGTGTGAAAAAATGGTCTCTTGGGATGTAGATTTTGCATTACAAGCATACAGAGAACTAATAAAATATGTTTTACATTTTTACATATTTTCCAGAATAAAATGATATTTATATACTCACGTTTCAGGATTAATTAATATTGTGTTTCATTTAGATCTTTTTTTTTTTTCCCAAGGGCCTTTATTTTATTTTTTTATCTATAAATGTTGGTTCAGGTATGACTGCATACCATCACAGGAAGTTACCGAATTCCAGTTATCTAGTGCAAGAGGAGCCCTGGTGTGTATTTGTTGAGTTGAGTTTTGGGAATGTCAAATGTCAAATTCTGCAGGGTTAGCTGAAATTTACTTTTGAGGTATATAAATGCAAGAAAATTCCCACAATTATCTTGGTTTTCATCCATATTATTTTATTAAATACAGATGGTGATCCATTGGTGGTTGGATTTAAATAGAACTTCTGGATTTTTACACTCCCCATCCCTGCAAAGGCTGCCACCCCCTGGCCTGATATCTCATATATATATATAAAAATTATATATATACATACAGTACATACATACATTTTCCCTGCAGTCCTCTGACTGGTTCAGTGAGGTCACATCAGCCTTCGTTGGCAGGGGCAGACATTTCTTCCAGTTTGAACAGTGCCTACATAATGACATGGAGAACTGTGAGCCCAACCTGTGTGTTTATGTGGCCGGGTGGGTTATCCGAACCAAGGATGAAGTCAGGGTCAGCTTTAGATCATGGAGACGGTGGTTAGAAATTGGCATTTTATTTTCTTTTAAGACAGGAGGGGGGAGTAAAACATTTTTTTCCACGTTCCACTTAAAAGTCTTGAAATAGGAAGACATTGTTTGATGGTGGCCATTGGCCAAATGTTTTAGTTTCAGCTCTCACTTTTGATTTATAAGTGATATTATTATTTTGTGCAAATTAAGTGCAGCAAATAGTGCAGCAAAATTTCCAAACTACAGCTTCTCCTAGCCCCAGGGTACTTCTGGAAAGTTTATAGGGTATGCAGGGGTGTTGCTAGGTGTCAAAAAGACCAGGGGCTTCAGCCCGAAGGTCGGTGGTGGCACCGCAGGGGGATACGGGGTGGTCATTTTGCTGGTGTTTTTCGCAGGGAGGTGGCGTTGTGTGAAGGGAGGTAAGCTAACTTGCTGCTTTCTGCCTGACCTACCAGTGCTGCCCATCTTACATCCCAGCTATATTACAAGATCCCAGCTCCATTACAAGATCCCAGCTCCATTACACGATCCCAGCTCCATTACACGATCCCAGCTCCATTACACGATCCCAGCTCCATTACAGACTCCCTCCATCACAGTCTGACTGTCCCTTTCATCAACTCGGCATTCCCCCTTCCTCCCCCTCCAGGGCTGGACTGGGACAAAAATTTGGCCCTGAACCTCATCCAGACTGGCCCACTTTAATTTTGCAAAACGCACAAAAACAACCCGCTCGAAGCACATTCCATATACACCGCCTATACTCGAAGCGCACTCCATGCATTTCCTATGCACCCCTATACTCGCATAACATGGGAAGGGGGTGGGTGTACAGATTGCATGACTCATGTATAGGAGGTTATGTGAAATGTATACAAAGAAGCTATCACTGTAGTGACACATAAGTATAAAATGAGTGTATAAAAAAGGAATCGGAACGCATAGGTGTGAACACCCATGCAATCTGATTCCAGTGCTAACCAAAACAAGCAAGGCCTGAATCCTTCTGCAGATTATTACCATGACATCCCCTGCTGTTACCTCACTCCCTCATTTTTTGCACTAGACAGAACTAAGATTGTTTCTAGGCTGAGACCAATATACACCAAAGATAAAATTATATAACACAATGTATATGCATTAATGTAGAGGGGACTGACATTAGGGTTGCCACCTTTTCTTCAAGCCAAACCCGAACACTTTAGTGTCGCATGGCAAAAAAAATGTTGTAGTATACACTACAGGATTGTAAAAGACCTGGGTCACTGTTGCGTGCCCCAAGGAGAGTAGAAATGTCACGTACTATGCCACGGCTCCCTTTACGCAACCCATTTAATTGACTATAATGAGGATGCAATATATAACACCTCACTGCCTGTCAAATGCCTTCTGAAAAGCAATCCAAGTGCCGATTGCTCTTCAGAGGGCACCACAAGTGTAACTGAGCCATAAGTCCGTTTAGCCATTACAGTATTTTCTGTAAATTCAGCAGGGAACTAGGGATAGGAACAGCACTATTAATGTTTACTTCCAGACACTGTTGAGTAACCGTATGGTCTCCAGCAATTACAACTAAAACCTTCCTGGGCCCCATCTGCTTAGCTGGGGGCAGGGGGAAGGAACAGGACTATTTAGGCTACTTTCACACCAGTGATTAGGGTTGGGTCAAATTGTACCAACAGTTCTTGCTGTAGCTTTCAGCAGCTAGCCCCCTTCACTATAATGGCAATTGGTCAGTTGCCACAGCTATTGGTGACTCTCTGCATAGCCAGTGATTAATTGCAGGGATTGCTGTTGGAAAAAACACAAAGTGCATCCAGCAGCAATCACCACAGGTAACCACTGGCCACATTATAGTGAAGAGGGCCTGATAACAATCACAATGGGAATCTCTGATACCTGCTGCTACTATTCAAACCAGCCCTAATCGCCAATGTGAATGTAGCCTTGATGTTCATGAGGCACGCAGGGCCTGTAACTTGTCAGTATGGTTCCCCTATCGAGATGGCTCCTATAAGGACTGCGCAGGCGCAATCCTTGCCGACGGAAATCTCCGAACCTCGGCCGGTATCCAGGCTCATTCCTTAACATCCCCATTGGAGGATGTTAAAAAAAGAGCCAGGAGGCCGAGCAAGCGTAGCGAGCCATCCGAGCGAAGCAAGGATGTGAGGCCGACTGGCCACTTACCTCAAATTCCATGTCTATGTCGGAGATTTCTGACGGCAAGGATCATCTCGATAGCCGGAACCATATCGTCAGATCACCGGCGTTACCACTAGGTAAATTAGACACCCCCGCCTAACAAAGGATAACAAAGGATGCTCAACTTGTTCAGGCACCTTACCAGGACTCAATCACATAATATGTATTCCACAATGACAGCATATTGACTCACCGCCAGGGTAGTGTCCTTTACCAATGGTAACCATATAACACAAAAACAGACCGAGGGTCAAGAACGACCAATAAGAGAGATGTTACAAAAGAACCAACTGCGGTATAGAAAAAAAATATGAAAATGTTACTGTATTTTAAGCATATTGTCCAGTCTGCCGGCCCAATCACCAGCAACCCTCCAGAGCACCAATAAAATTGGGACAACAATGTCACAGAACTAAAGAGACACTCAGATAAGCTCAGAGCCCCATGCTCACAACTTTAACCATCATACTTTCAGCAGTGGCATTAGAACAGGAATAGGAGATTGGGGTCAATAGTTTAACCCAGAATGGGTATTAATCCAGTATATTGCTGAATAATAATTCAAAGTGATTGACCCACTGTAGTGTGGTGATAATGATCCACCTGGGATCAAAGAGTGCTAAAAAACATGAATGCCAGTTGTGGGAGATCCTAGGAAAGTGAGGCTAGTAAATCATGACCATAGTGTTACACAGTTTTTCATGTGCTATGATAGTACACAGGTAAACAGATGTAGTGGTGCTTCCAGTGTCACCTGATTTCCATACTACGGACAGTACCTCACTTCACACACAGTCTATGTGACTGTGAAGGCAGCAACTCCTCACCTCGTGATCAACTTATCTGTACAAGCTGGAAGGTGGGAAACATTGAGAACTTGATGGCAGCAGGGACTGTGTATCTGCAGATACAGACACTCGTGGCTCCTGTGTGCTCTCCTCCTTCTCCTCCAGGATCAGCCAATGAACGAGCCTTTGGGAGGAGTAGAGGAGGCAGCCACACCCCCATGGCTCCAGCTTACTCAGGAGGCATTGGAGAACGTGGAGGGACAGCCCTGCCTGATTGGATGACAGGGGAGACAGGCAGCCCCCCTCCCCTGCACGGACCTGCAGTACTTTCAGGCTTGTGTGACTTAGGGGGGGGGGATTCGATGTGATAATGTAAAGGAGAGACCTGCCGCGCTGATTTGCAGATTCGGTGCTACTAATATTAAAGTAAATGGCCGAGACTCGGGGCTTTTCAGGGTCCCCTTCGGGGCTCCAGCCCGCCAAGCCCCGCCCTCCCGACGCCCCTGAGGGTATGTCTGCCTGTTACACTAAGCAGGGAAGCATGATATTCTAAGACACAAGTCCTTTTTTTATTGACGTTTCTAATGTTTCGACTCATAAAGTAACATTGATAAACTAATGGGCTATAACCTTAGAATTACCTTAAGGGAAAACTGCAGATATATTGTAGTTTTTATTTTCATATATACATTGTTACAGTAGTAAGCCAGACAGGGTGTCAGGGCTGGGCTCAGCCCTTCCTTCTCTGAGCTGGCCGCTCAGCTGTCAGCTAATTGCCAGCTCCTATCTCTCCACAGTGACTCACCTGTTGATGATCTGCTCGTCAGCTCTGCCTACTTAAAGCCTTCCAGCTCACTTCATCTCTGCCTTCGCCTTTGTCAACATCACAGAGACTTTCTCCTGCATTCCTATTGTGGACTTGCTCGGCTGGCGTTCCTTCTGGCTACTGATCCTGCTTGTTGGACTACTACGTTTCTGAAAAAAAGGGAAAACACTGTGCTAAACCAAACATATATGTGAATCAAAGCAGCTAGCACTCAAACAAAGTAGAGAAAATAGTAGAACAATAGTGCAGCGCTAAATGATGTGCACAATGGTTAGAAAGGCACAAAAGTGAATATAAACAAAATATATATAAAATCTGTGTAAAGACCCTATATCACTATAGATGTGACACTGGGTTAGTAAATGGATCACACAGTTCAGTGTACAATTAAAATTCCATAGGAAAGGTGATGAATGAAAATATTGACATGATTGTTGAGTTTATAGTTGTCTGAAGGGATCATCAAGGCATCACTTAGAAAAGGTAAGTATGGTAGGGAACTCTTACCGGAGGGTGTGGATTTGCATTATAGCACCCCATACTGCTTTTATTTGTATGATCACGTGATCCTACTTTTATATTCTGTAAAACCAAAACCTGTCACGGTTTGTTTTGACTTGCACCATTTGGAGCATCTTTTTTCTTTTCCATTTTTTTCCATTTTTGCCCTACGAGCCCACTGGGGCTTTCCATTTATGTCCTGCTATTGAAGTTACATCTGCCCAGTTCCTGTGATTGGTGATACTCATCTTATCTGACGTGTCCAGCCATCGCCATCTGGAGAGTTCTTCTATGCAGAGATTTAGGTCTGCTGAGACCACCACGCTCACGTGACTTACTGTCCTAAATAAACAGCCACACCCTTCGGTAAGAGTACCATACCATACTTACCTTTTCTAAGTGATCCCTTCAGACAACTATATACTCAACAATCATGTCAATATTTTCATTCATCACCTTTCCTATGGAATTTTAATTGTACACTGAACTGTGTGATCCATTTACCGGTACTAACCTAGTGTCACATCTATAGTGATATAGGGTCTTTACACAGACTTTATATATATTTTGTTTATATTCACTTTTGTGCCTTTCTAACCATTGTGCACATCATTTAGTGCTGCACTATTGTTCTACTATTGGACTACTACGTTTATCTCTGGCTCTCTGACATTGGCTTGGCTGACTACCCAATCTGGTTACTGAACTCTGGCTATGTTTTGACTGTGCTTACTCTGTTTACCTTTTTATTATTATTATTAAACAAGTGTGATTCAACTGTGCTTCTTTCTCGGTCTGATTCATGGTTTCTGACACAGGGCCGGTGCTAACACTAGGCAAACTAGGCAGCCGCCTAGGGCTCACTGCTGCCTAGGGCACCCGGCCACTGGTGCTTCTGCTCTCTTCATTCTGCAGCAAGCAACTAAGTCTCAGCATCAGCAGGCAGCCGCCGCTCTGTTCCCACATAGTGTCAGAGGTGCAGCGGCGGTGGATAACTGTGTCTGTGTCCCGACTCTCGAATAAATGGAAGCAAGCAAGCATTCATTGATGGGCACTGGTAGGCTGCATTGATAGGTGCAGGTAGGCTGCATTTGATGGGCACTTGTGAGGTTGCATTGGATGGGCGCTGGTGAGGCTGCATTTGATGGGCGCTTCATTAAAACATGGGCAGGGCAAATGGGGTGGTGTCGGGGGGGAGCCAATGGGGAGGGCGGCAAAATGAGGTTTCGCCTAGGGCAGGGGTCTCCAAACTTTTCACTTAGGGGGCCACATTGTAAATTGGACACTAATTCGCGGGCCGAAAAAAATCTGTTATTTAGAAATTAATAATTTATCCCCCCTCCTCAGAGCCCTCCCTGGCACATTTATGTCCCCATCACAGCCCCCTCACACACACATATCCCCTCAGAGCCCCCCCATGTACTTTTATGTCCCCCTCAGAGCCCGCATGCATATTTATGTCCTCATCACAGCCCTCTCACACACGTCCCCTCAGAGCCCCCCCCCATGCACATTTATGTCCCCCTCACACACACACACATGTCCCCTCAGAGCCACCCATGCACATTTATGTACCCCTCACAGCCTCATCACACACATGTCCCCTCAGAGCCCCCCATGCACATTTATGTCCCCCTCACAGCCTCATCACACACATGTCCCCTCAGAGCCCCCCATGCACATTTATGTCCCCCTCACAGTCTCATCACACACATGTCCCCTCAGAGCCCCCCATGCACATTTATGTCCCCCTCACACACATGTCCCCTCAGAGCCCCCCATGCACATTTATGTCCCCCTCACAGTCTCATCACACACATGTCCCCTCAGAGCCCCCCATGCACATTTATGTCCCCCTCACACACATGTCCCCTCAGAGCCCCCCATGCACATTTATGTACCCCTCACAGCCTCATCACACACATGTCCCCTCAGAGCCCCCCATGCACATTTATGTCCCCCTCACAGTCTCATCACACACATGTCCCCTCAGAGCCCCCCATGCACATTTATGTCCCCCTCACACACATGTCCCCTCAGAGCCCCCCATGCACATTTATGTCCCCCTCACAGTCTCATCACACACATGTCCCCTCAGAGCCCCCCATGCACATTTATGTCCCCCTCACAGTCTCATCACACACATGTCCCCTCAGAGCCCCCCATGCACATTTATGTCCCCCTCACACACATGTCCCCTCAGAGCCTCCCATGCACATTTATGTCCCCCTCACACACATGTCCCCTCAGAGCCTCCCATGCACATTTATGTCCCCCTCACACACATGTCCCCTCAGAGCCTCCCATGCACATTTATGTCCCCCTCACACACATGTCCCCTCAGAGCCTCCCATGCACATTTATGTCCCCCTCACAGTCTCATCACACACATGTCCCCTCAGAGCCCCCCATGCACATTTATGTCCCCCTCACACACATGTCCCCTCAGAGCCCCCCATGCACATTTATGTCCCCCTCACAGTCTCATCACACACATGTCCCCTCAGAGCCCCGCCTGCACATTTATGTCCCCCTCACACACATGTCCCCTCAGAGCCTCCCATGCACATTTATGTCCCCCTCAGAGCCCCCCATGTACTTTTATATTCCCCTCAGAGCCCCCCCCCCCCCCATGTTCTTTTATGTCCCCATCACAGCCCCCTTACACACATTTATGTCCCTTTCAGAGCCCCCATGCACATTTATGTCCCCATGACAGCCCCCTACCCCTTATTTATATCCCCCTCAGAACCCCCCTAGCACATTTGCCTCCCCATCAGAAATCCCTATGTATCAACAGCTTCCGTGCAGATCTGCTGCACCTCCCAGCTATGGTCCCGCTGTTACATGGGCACCTTGGGAAAAGCATTTCCTGTCAGACGATTGAAGTTAGATAAAAGTTAATCCTCTTTTCAGCCTGATCTTAGGCAGACATGTGACACAGACATGTGTGTGTTACCTATTGTGTGCGGAGGTATGGAGAACAAGTATCGGCGTGGATCTGAATGCTGGAGGAATGAGACTGGTGGCTCATTATGCGGGACAGAACGAGGGCAGACAATGCAATCCCCAGAGACAAAAACAGAATTATAAAACGCCTCAGAGATCAGCGGAGAGCCGATCACGGAGGAATTCTACCCAGATCAGGAACTTTTCACAGCACACTAATAAGAGTTACACAGGGCATCCATTCCTGATTAACAGGAGAACTCTGATGAAGAATGTCATTGGTTGCTAGGCGGTCCTAGCAACCAATAGCACAGCATGGGGGCGGGCTGTTTCGGGTTGCAGGACCCGCTCTGTACACAGTGCGGGGGGAGTGGAGTATGCAGCGAAAGTCCTGCAACCCGACAAAGTTTAAAGAGACCGATCCCTGCAATAAGTGTGAGGTCTTGAGCTGCGGGCCGGAAAAGACGTCCCAGCGGGCCGGATGTGGCCCGCGGGCCGTAGTTTGGAGACCCCTGGCCTAGGGCATGGGTCTTCAAACTACGGCCCTCCAGTTGTTCAGGAACTACAATTCCCATCATGCCTAGTCATGTCTGTGAATTGTTACAATGCCTCATGGGATGTGTAGTTCTACAACAGCTGGAGGGCCGTAGTTTGAGGATCCCTGGCCTAGGGTGTCAAAAATCCTTGCACCAGCCCTGAAGCCAGACATGTCTGCTGTGTGGGCATCAGTTTCAAGTGTAAAGTTACCTACATACATTTCCATCCAAACTTTTTTTATTTATAGATACTGTAACATTGCGGAAACAGACTCCAATGGTAGGTGCATTTTTAAGGGCCTGGTAGCCCACTTTTATTTAAAAAGCACAAAAGTTAACATATACATTAGCAGCCCTCGCAGGGGGTTCCACCATTACTGCATCTTACAAACTCAAGAGTTTAGCCTCCTGGCTTTCAATCTTGCCATCCGACGGTCTCAGGCCTTTAGCCTAGGCCTAAGTTCTGTTCCTCAAAACAAACAGTTTCCCGGAGATAAGCTCAAAAACCTCGCTTTTCTCCTGATCAGCGACTTGCTGCTCAATCACACGACATCTGCCTCCTGCAGATATGCACACACTATCTGCTCCTATGCAGCGTCTCTGAGTCCTCTCAGAGGGTTTGGAGCTCACCTAGCTCCCAGGACCAGACTTCCTGTCTGTGGGTGGGGCCCTGAGCCACAGCCAGGCCAGAACTAAATAGCTGAACACATAGCTGTGTAATTAATGTGTCTGTCTCTCCAAAATATGATGAAAACCCGCCATCATTCATGTAGGACAGTGTCACACCACCACAATACAAAATAAAAAAAATATTACTTAATTTCTCTCCTTTGATCTGGCTGAATGGAAGAGAAAAAAGTTGAACAGGCTGGGAAATATGTGTTTGTTTTTAGTGTGGTTGTAGGCTAGCGTATGTTTGAAAATACGAAGGAGAAATAAACATTCAGTGACCTCAGGAGCAGTTTTAATCCTATCTAAGAAAACAGAACACAAATTGAAGCAAAATGTATGCATGTGTGGACAGCATCAGATGGTTTTTACTTGATAGCATTTTACGAAGATGAAAAACTGAAATTTTTCAGGATTCATTTGTAAAGCTCCAAATTGTCAAGATGTGCTTAAAATGCACAAGTGCTTTAATTGGGTGCAATATTTAGAAAGTTGTGTACCATGTAGAAAATAGCAGCAGCTGTTACAACCATTATTTGCCAAGAAAATATGGCAGGTTCCTAAAACCTTCAGGAATTGCCTGTTTATTATTGATTGAGAATTATTTTGGAAATACATAACGGTATAAATGCGCTGATTTCTATTTTTCTTGTAAACCTGCTCTTCCTTTTCTACTAATTAGCACATAGCTCTATTTATTTTTGGGTGAAAGCTCTTTCCCCTCTTTTTGTTGCTGAACATTCAGTGTGCAGCATTTATCATTAATAATGCATAGTGTGGGCATCTGCACAAATTTACAGTTGACTGCCTGAAACTAATGCCGCGTACACACGATCGGTTTGTCTGATGAAAACGGTCTGATGGACCGTTTTCATCAGACTAACCGATCGTGCAAGGGCCCCATCAGTTTTTTTCCCATCGGTGAAAAAACTTAGAACCTGTTTTAAAATTATCTGATGGTTAAAAAAACGATAGAAAAAAACTATCGTCTGTGGGGAAATGCATTGGTTAAAAATCAACGCATGCTCAGAATCAAGTCGACGCATGCTCGGAAGCATTGAACTTAATTTTTCTCAGCACGTCGTTGTGTTTTACGTCACCGCGTTCTGACACGATCGTTTTTTTAACTGATGGTGTGTAGGCAAGACTGATGAAAGTCAGCTTCATCGGATATCTTTGGCTGTCAGGGGGGTCTGGGTTATCTTGCTTAAACTGTATTCATTTGTGCTTACAGAATTTATCCTGTTGCTATGGGCCATATACCGTATTTATTGGCGTATACCGTGCACTTTTTTCCCCTTAAAATAAGGGGGAAATTGTGGGTGCGCGATATACGCCGAAACCCGCTTCCCACGCACAGTTTGAATGCCTGCGCCGACATATACCGAGTGCAGTACACTCGGCTACAGGCCAGGCTCGGCTTCGCTCGTGCTCACGCATAAACTTCACAGAGCGTGAGCACGAGCGAAGCCGAGCCTGGCCAAATGTAGCCGAGTGCACTGCACTCGGTATATGTCGGCGCAGGCATTCAAACTGAGCATGGGAAGCGGCGATTCGACGGGGAGACAGCGCGGGAGAACACCACCGAAGCCGCAGACGGACGCCGGACCCAACGAGGCTGCCGATGGATGCCGCGCAAGACACCAAAACTGTAAGTACTAAAATGTTTTTTTACAGGAATTGCGGGTCCACATTAGGGGTGCACGCTATACGCCGGAGCGCGCAATACCCCGATAAATACGGTATGTATACGTATATATATATCGTACAGCAGTGGGCTTTAATACTGTGTTGTCACATACCTGTATATGCATACAGTCAGCGTCTCTGTTTTGCGCTATGAGCATGCTCACTTGGTGGGCGCCCTGCACTGTCACTGGGGGGAGCCAGTAGTCAGGGCCGGATTAAGAACATCATGGGCCTGTTGCTGAGGATTTCAGTTGGCCTTTTTATGGAAATAAATAAAATAACAATTTCTACTAGTTGCCTGGAAAGCATTGCACCCACGATCAGCAGATTGCGGGTGCCATGCAAGACTCCTGCAGACTTGTCAGTATATCTGTCTGCTCGTACCTCTAACAGGAAACGACAATGCACTGCCTAAAGTGCTCAACAGTGCCCTGATAGTTCATTGAGAACTAGAAGCCGACAGCCACAAAGACTGTCGGTACTTGTAGTATCTCATTCACACAACTCTGTGAATGAATGACGTTAGTGGAGCACCACACGACCATGTGTTTTTTTTTTCATTGTGTCATCCTACTGCTGTTAACTAATTAATTGGCATACTGATTACGTACAAAAAAAAAAAAAAAAAATCGATATTTAACCCCTACTGGGTATTATGCCCTACAATGCACTGCTGTATTGGGCACAATACCCAGTAGGGGGAAAATGTTGTATTCTTTTTTTTTCCCCACTTAATCAGTATGTCTATGAATTACTTAACAGCAGTTAACAGCAGCAGGATGACACAGTGAACTAAATCAGGAATAAGTGCTGCAGTCACCCATTTATAAGATATCATTTCCATGGGGAGACACAGGTTTGACGTGAGCAGCTACCCCCATAGAGTAACATTCCCTCATATGCATTTTTCACTAACCTAAGTGGTGGCACGCAGGAACTATACTATATATTTTTTTTAAATAGTGACAGCGAGTTCAGGGAGAAGATCCTCCGCTTGCTGTCACTAGATCCAGTGGATAGGGGAGACCCTGCAGTGAGAACATATTAAATGTTCCCAAAAGTGAACTTATCCTTTAACCACTTGCCTACCAGGCACTTTCACCCCCTTCCTGCCCAGACCAATTTTCAGTGCCTTCAAAATTGCGATTTTTGATTTTTCAAGTTCGGATCCCATAGACTTTAACCACATTCCGGACCATCCACCGTCATTATACGTCGGTGCTTTGACGTTGAATACCATTGTTATGGCAACAGATAACTGCCATAATCCTGGTATTTTCTGAAAGGGTGGGCGGCCCGCCTTCAGAAAAAAATGGTCTCCGTGGCAGATTCGCTGCAAGATCACTTTAATCAGCGGCAGGAGAGTTGCCCCGCAGCGTTCTGTCATCTCCGCCACTTAGCGGTGGAGACAATATGATCCTTTCCCCTCAGAGGCACTAAGTTGAGTGATGGGATGATGGCCCCCACTCGACTCAATGACGTTGGATGCTGGAAGTGATGTCAAATGCCACTTACGCCCAACGGCCTTGAAAAAAAAAATTACTTTTTACATTTTTTTATTGCATTTACTGTAAGTTTTAACATTAGATCTGAGGTCTTTTTGACCCCAGATCTTACATTAACCACTTGCTGACGGTGCACCGTCATTATACGTCCACAAGGTGGCTCTGCTGGGCGAGAGCACGTAATATGACGTCCTCTCTCCCAGCCGCCACTAGGGGCGCGCGCGCGCCCCCTGCGCGCCCCCGACTCCTGTGCGTGTGCCCGGCGGGCGCGATCGCCGCCGGGCACACGCGATCGCTCGGTACAGAGCGGGGACCGGGAGCTGTGTGTGTAAACACACAGCTCCCGGTCCTGTCAGCAGGGGAAATGCTGATCTTCGGTTCATACAATGTATGAACCGAGGATCAGTGTTTCCCCTAGTGAGGCCACCCCCCCCCCCACAGTAATAACACACCCAGGCATACTTAACCCCTTCCCCGCCCCCTAGTGTTAACCCCTTCACTGCCAGTGGCATTTTTATAGTAATCCAATGCATTTTTATAGCACTGATCGCTATAAAAATGCCAATGGTCTCAAAAATGTGTCAAAAGTGTCCGAAGTGTCCGCCATAATGTCGCAGTACCAGCACTTGCTCCTGTAAGTTGCGGAGGCGTAGCGTAAATACACTATGCTGCACCGCCGTAACTTTAGGCAGAGATACCTGAATCTACCCCCTTATCAGCTTCTAGTATCCAGACATCTTTTGGGAGCCCCTAAACCCCTGTGCTTGGTAAGACCGCTAATATAGCGGTCATCTAGATCCGGTAAGGAGACTACATACTCACTCTTGTGTGCATATTTAGTGGATGAAGGATATTTTTTTCACAAGTCTTCTTTGTCACTTCATTTCTGCACTGGTATGAGAATATATTGGTTAACTCTTCAACCAAGGATTTGAATTTGGAACATTTTTCTTCAGTTTTTCAACTTCATGTTTGGGACCCTGCTTTAGTTTTTATTTTTTGAGGTTTTTTTTCACTTCACGTATTTGATAATTGATATTCATTTATTATTATATGTTTGTTTTATGCTTCTATTGGAATTCCTTTTTTCATTTTTGTAATCTATATTTTTCCCCTAATTGTAATGTATAGCATGTATAGTGCCTCATATACACATTTTCTCAGTGTTTTTTCAACACACATGCATCATTGTAATTTTGGGTTCTACCCCATCTATTTTGATCCTCTTCCTGATCAATAGGGAAACTACAACATTCTTAGCACTGTACCCATATTTGTATCATATGTTTTGAGTTTTTGTATTTAAAACTTTTGGTGCTGGCAGCTTGTATACACCTTAATTCATATTTAAATTTTCTTTTTTTCAAGCGCAACGTTAACCTTTTGGTTGTTTTATAAAGTGTTTGTTTCTCCAACATTTCATATTCTTGATATGTGTTGTACTCTGTACTTACGTTGAAAAGTATCCTGTGCTCTTTGTATTGCTTCCTTTGTTTGAAATACCTGGCAGTCCTGCCAGTCCCCCTGCTTTCCTATTAAAAACTGACACTAGGCATTGGAGCACAGCTTTTCTGTCCTCCAATTACCAACCAGACTTGTGCTGACACTCCCCTTTGCACAGCCATTCACTAGGAAGATCAGTGTCCTGCAGTTTTTCCATTTTTTCCACCCCCAGCTCTTTAAGCTCCTTATGTAGCTGACAACAGAGATTGTGTGATCACTTATAAAATAGAAAAACAAGATATATATATAAATATATATCTATATGTATAGATATATTGATCTATATATCTATATATAGATCTACAGTATATATATCTATATATACATTATGCCTTTCATTTTTATGTTGAACTGAATTAATTGTTTTACAAGGTAAGGGTTCACATATACTTTAAGTGGCTTTTCATTCCTATATACTGTATATTTACAGTGAACTTTTGTCCTGTTGAGATAAAAAAAAAATCCTATTGTCATATGAAAATACCTTTTCTATGTTCATATTGTGTATTGTATAGCAAGGTCCCACACATGGCATGGTGGGTTATGTTTTAGATGTGCTAACTAGTACCATGGAATGATTTTATCTTTATTTGTGTATATAATAAAGAGGTGGTTTTGACCTTTTGGCTGTGAGTTAACTATACTGTATTTTGATATATTGTTGGATTCTCCATGGTAGCCCATTTAGTGATGGTTGGACATTTTTCGTTTTTTTGCCAATGAGTAGCATCCACATCACCAAGGCAATGACATGGATATCTGAAGAAGGACCCTCCACCTCTGCATGAAAAAAAAAGACTGATTCCCCGTACACACGACCGGACATGTCTGCTGAAACTGGTCCGCAGGCCAGTTTCAGCGGACAGATCCGACCGTGTGTACAGCCTGGCAGACAGGTTTCCAGCAGACAAAAGTTTTAAAGCATGCTTTAAAACTTGTCTGCTGGAAACCCGTCCGTCCGACCTTTTCGCTGGTTAGTACACCTAACCAGCGGACAGAAATCTCCCGCATGCGTCGAATGGATTCGACGCATGCGTGGAAGTATTTTACTTCCCGGTTTGGTGACGTGGCGGCATCAACGTCACCGCCACGTCACCGCGCTGTCTGTCGGCGGGGATTTCGGTTTGATGGTGTGTATAGCCATCAGACCAAAATCTCCCAGCAGACATGTCCGATGAAAACGGTTCGCGGATCGTTTTCATCGGACATGTTCTATCGTGTAGGTAAAAGATGGAGTTGCGCTAAAAAATTGTGTCTTATGCAGATCACCAGTGAAAAAAATAATAACAAGAGAGGAAGTCCAATGAACAGTCTAAAGGATTTCTTCAGATGTGCATAAAAATGTGAAAAAGGTGATATGGTAAACAGTTCAGTGTAGAGACAGCTTTTGAGAACATGTTCCAGCAAAGAAATGTAGAAACCAAAATAGTCCAGGCTGCCTGGTGTTGCAGACCCTTACCAGAATTAATGATCCAAAGGATCAAAACGAGCAGATAGCCATACACCTGGGCTAGACAGGAAACCGGATCCACAGCCAGACACAGTCACCCGATGATCCAGCAATAGTGAACCAAAAAAAGAAAAAGCTCCAATAGTGTGATATTGTATGGTATATAGGTAAATAACAACCCCAAGTGACTGGAAAACGGACAGTGTGACATAAACCTCCACCTCAGAACACACTGGTCCTTACCAGATTCATGTGAATAAAGAGCAAAGAAATCGTGGAAGATGACTGTGCAGCTGCTGAAGGGAAACTTCACATCTAGCGATCCTCAGAGAAGCAGTCAGGGCAATGATCCCGTGATCAAGTCCTATTGGATTCACATGAATCTGGTAAGGACCAGTGTGTTCTGAGGTGGAGGTTTATGTCACACTGTCCGTTTGCCAGTCACTTGGGGTTGTTATTTACCTATTTACCATACAATATCACACTATTGGAGCTTTTTCTTTTTTTTGGTTCACTATTGCTGGATCATCGGGTGACTGTGTCTGGCTGTGGATCCGGTTTCCTGTCTAGCCCAGGTGTATGGCTATCTGCTCGTTTTGATCCTTTGGATCATTAATTCTGGTAAGGGTCTGCAACACCAGGCAGCCTGGACTATTTTGGTTTCTACATTTCTTTGCTGGAACACGTTCTCAAAAGCTGTCTCTACACTGAACTGTTTACCATATCACCTATTTCACATTTTTATGCACATCTGAAGAAATCCTTTAGACTGTTCATTGGACTTCCTCTCTTGTTATTATTTTTTTCACTGGTGATCTGCATAAGACACAATTTTTTAGCGCAACTCCATCTTTTACCTATATTATTATTGTTTGTATAAACATTTTGAGTTTGCAGCTTTCACTTATTATATTAGATAAGCACACTTTTTTTCTTTTACAATGTTCTATCGTGTGTACAGGGCCTCACAAGTCAGGACCTAACATGATGATGTCACCACCACTTTTGGCACCAATAGATGTGTATGAACGAGGGGCGCTGTGGTGACACCCTTTACAATTACCTGTGGTTACATTACATCTGACCTACAGTTGCTAATGTAAAAATCAGAGATGGCAGGTGAGGCAGCAGAGATTCCAAGTTCAGTTTCATTTGCCATACCAGTGGGGCAGCATGATCCCAGGGTTATCAACATTGATGCCGCATACACACGATCATTTTTCGGCATGAAGAAAATGTCATTTAAAATGATCGTGTGTGGGCTACACATCATTTTTCAGGTTCTAAAAAACGACAAAAAAAAAATTCGAACATGCTGCATTTTTAAACGTCGTTTTAAACAATGTCGTTTTTCGTGTTGTAAAAAATGATCGTGTGTGGGCTAAAACTACGTAAAAAACCTGTGCATACTCAGAAGCAAGTTATGAGACGGGAGCGCTCGTTCTGGTAAAACTACCGTTCATAATGGAGTAACCACATTCATCACGCTGTAACAGACAGAAAAGCGTGAATCGTCTTTTACTAACACGGAATCAGCTAAAGCAGCCCAAAGGCGAATGGAACTTCCCCTTTATAGTGCCATTGTACGTGTTGTTTGTCACCGCGCTTTTCTAGATCATTTTTTAAAAACGATGGTGTGTAGGCAACGTTGTTTTAATGATGAAGTTGGGAAAACTTCGTTTTTTGGGGCATGCTGAAAAACAACGTTTTTTTTCATGCTGAAAAATGATCGTATGTACGCGGCATTACACAGCAGGTCCAACACACTTCACTCAAAGTAATACTATTGAGCGGAACTGACAAAACAAATAAGCAAGCTTCAGAGAGCCATTCAGACATTCATTTACCATGATTTAGCATAACAAATGCACTTTGCCAAAAAAAATACTTCTGTCAATGATAAAAAACAGCATCTTCTTGATAGCAAAGGATTAACATTCAGTGCAGTGAGATTGCTAAGTGGTGTTAGCAGCTTGTACATTCTATCAGATAATAAAAGTGCACATTAATAACCTTAATATTCATTAAAAAAATATTGTCAGTCAGTAATTTCTGATGAAAAATTATGTGTTTTCATTTAATGCTTAAGAGAAAATGACAGTTACCTAATTGCAAATGTAAATTATTTTAATCTGTTTATTATTAGAACATATTTTATGCATGAGGAAATTTCACTATGTTAAAAAAAAGCATGGATGTATATTCCACACAAACTGAAGTGGATTTACTAAAGAGAGCGGTTTGGAAAATTTGAGACCATTTTAGAAAATAGAGTTTGCATGAGATTGTGAGGGAAACACAGATTGGATTAGTTTGAAAATAAAATATCTTCACTAATTAATAAGCTCCATAACCTTGTGTAGTGCCCTGCTCCTGATGAACAGGTGCTGCTTCAAATTTAATGGGGGTCTGAGCTGTTATTTGGCTCAGACTAGAGTGATTAAGGGCAATTTAGCCTCTGTTCCAGCCATGGCTGTGCTGGGAGTGATCCACCATTGATCACCTGAGAGTGTTATTACCACCCCAGGCCAAGGGTGGCAGCAGTCAGGTCATGGTATATTGAGTGTCCCCCTCAGCAACGATTAGTGGGAGTGGTTACCCTGCTGTGCATGCTGGGGGGGGTACTTAAGGGACAGACGCCATTGGTGCGGGCTCCGTCCGTGCCTGCCGTGCCTGGCCGGGGGTGCGTGTTGTGAATCCTAGCTCCGGGACCACATTGGCCCGGGGCTGCGGCTTCGTCTGGTTGGCTCAGTTGTCTGACTGGAGCCCGTACTGCAGAGGTGATCCTGTGCTGTCCGTCCTGCGGGAGGAAGCCACTTGATGGAGGAGACCAGGGGAGGACCTATCCTGGAAAGGACCATGCAAAAGGGCTGGTACCTTAGGAGAAGGCCTGGAAGCTTTGTCAAAGGATGCACCGTACACTGAGAGGCCTGACAGTGTTGCTTGTCGGGTCTAAAGATTCTAGTGAGAAAAGCTAAAGAGATCCGGGTGCTGAATCCTGTGGCAGAGGATTCTGGGCCAAAACATCTCACCGAGAAAGGAAGATTTGTGGTAGAGACTGTACTTTATTTTGTGCGTCATCCCGGCTGCTATGCCAGTGAGAGGGACCTATCCGGGTGAGCAATACCCACTCTGGCTAGAGTGGCGACGAGAACTGTTTGCTGGAAACAGGAGTGTTTCCTTACTTTGTGATTGTGCACCTGAACCTATCCACCCTTCCACCCCTTACTCCTCTTTTCTACTAAAGTTCTCCAAAATAAACCCAAAGAGAAAAGAGGTACATTGTGTGTGGAAATTGAAATTCTTTGGACTCTCCCTTTACCCTGGACAGCGAGAATAGAGGCAACGTGCCACCCAAAATCTACACCAGCTGCTCCTGTGGGGGTAGTGCTACATTTAATAAAAAAAAAAAAAAGTTGTCAAAACTCCACTGGATCACAGAGTACAAACTTCAAATAATTGAATAGAGATTTACTGCAAATGTATGGGCCTGTTATGGGGATTGGCAAGTAGCTTGGTGGCTTTGTGAAAGATATCTTGCTGGACTTAAGACAGGTAAGTATAAAGCCTCATACACACGATCGTTTTATCCGACGGGAATTGTATGATGACAGGCTGTTGTTGGAAAATACCTCTGCAGTGTGCACTGTATTGTGTCACAGGAAGCAATCACCCCAGTTTAGCTTTCTACTGCTTTAGGTAACTACAGTGAACTTGCATAGTGATTTTCTTTAACAACAAAACCTGGGGAATGCCCAGGGAAAAACCAAGCCTACTTACTGACCAGCTCGCAGAACAACCGATTAACCTGTCTAACAGTATGCGTTAAAAACAGGGATTTTGTCCGCAAGCATTTGCAAACGCATGCATGAGCCACAGAGCCGCGCCAAGGCACCCTGTAAGCTGTGGTCCTAACACTAAACAATGAGTGTCCCCACAATGGAGGCACATGCATTCTAATGAATAGATGAGGGCATGTGGACTGAAGGGGAGCCACCCCTCCTTAACCACTTGCTTACTGGGCACATAAACCCCCTTCGTTCCCAGGCGAAATTTCAGCTTGCGGCACTGCGTCGCTTTAACTGACATTTGCGCGGTTGTGCGACGTGGCTCCCAAACAAAATTTACATCCTTTTTTCCCCCACAAATAGAGCTTTATTTTGGTGGTATTTGATCACCTCTGCGGTTTTTATTATTTGCGCGATAAACAAAAAAAGAGCGACAATTTAAAAAATATATATATATTTTTTACTTGTTGCTATAATAAATATCCCAATTTAAAAAAAAAAAATTCTCAGTTAAGGCCGATACGTATTTTTCGACGTATTTTTGTAAAAAAAAAAAAAATCGCAATAAGCGTCTGGTTTGCGCAAAAGTTATAGCGCCTACAAAATAGGGGACAGAATTATGATTTTTTTTAATTATTTTTTTTTACTAGTAATGGCGGCGATCTGCAATTTTTATTGGGACTGCGATATTGCGACGGACGTATCGGACACTTTTGACACAAATTTGGCGCCATTCACATTTATACAGCGATCAGTGCTATAAAAATGCACTAATTACTGTATAAATGTGACTGGCAGTGAAGGGGTTAACACTAGGGGGTGAGGAAGGGGTTAAATGTGTATCCTAGGTGTGTTCTAACTGTGTGGGGGGAGGGGGGTGACTGGGGGAGGTGACCGATGCTGTGTCCCCATGTACAAGGGACACAGATCGGTCTCCTCTCCTCTGACAGCACGTGGAGCTCTGTGTTTACACACAGAGCTCCACGTCCCTGCTGTCTTACCGACGATCGCGTGTACCCGGCGGACATTATGGCCGCCAGATACACGCATCGGCTTCCCAGCTATGCGCCGGGACAGTGTTTACCCGCTGCGCGCCCCCCAGTGGCGCGCTCGGGTAATGCTTTTAAATGACGTCCAAAGACGTCCAGTTGGCACTTGAGAGCCGCGCTGTTGACGTCTTTTGTCAATAGCGCGGGTCTCAAGTGGTTAAAGGTGCAGGAGCACACCAAACACCCAGCATGTAGCACAATGGCTGAAAAGGTGTTGGTGCGCTGCTGGACCAATACAAGCACCACAGGTAGAACATAAACGTATCCACCGCCCCATCTATAGCTGGTCATTTCAGTAAGTAGCATTGGAAGGCTAAAGCAGATAACAACAAAACCTGGGGAATGCCCAGGGAAAAACCAAGCCTACTTAACGACCAGCTCGCAGAACAACCGATTTTCTTTAACTCTTCTCTTTAGAAGACACTCCTGTCAAGGTGTTACCTTCCGTGGATGGCCTGGATGTCTCTTTGAGATGATTGCAGTTCCATCTTTGTTACGTTTCTGTATCACTTTTGCTACAGTATTCTGACTGAAAAGTAAAGCTTTGCTGATCTTCTTGAAGCCTTCACCTTTCTCTTGAAAATAAATGTTTTTCTTTCTCAGGTCTTGTGACATTTCTTTTCTATGTGGTGCCATTGCTGACAGCATAAAATAGGAGGGGTTTTCTTTGTTAAAGGGTAACTCCACTTTTGTGGGGGGAAAAATAGCAAATAAAGAAGAAATAATATAGCGTATACAATTGCGACACAATTCATATTGTAATTGAATGTTATTAAAAAAAACTTTCCTTTTCAATCTACATCCGCTGTAATTTTCTGAAAATGCATTGTAATAGGGCTACCTGGAGTTGTTCTGTACACAGAGTGTGTACTGACCACTCCCCAGAAACATAATTTCCTGCTTGTGTGATTGGTAGGGATGAGCTCCAGCGTGTTCGCACACTCCACGCGCAGAGCCCCCCAGGAAGTCGGCACTGCGCTGCGCTAATCACAGGCAATGAGACATTTCCCGATCTCTGCAGCAGTGCATCAGGGTAATATTTCACTGCCTGTGATTAGTGCAGCGCAGTGCCGACTTCCTGGCGGGCTCTGCACATGGCGTGTGCGAACACGCCAGAGCTCATCCCTAGTGATTGGCTCACTAATTTTCCCAGAAGTCTGTCTAAGATACAAATCAGATTTCAGGCATCCCCTGCAACAAAAATGTAGTTGAGATACTCTCAATGGGAAGTCTAAAGGGATGCAGGCCCAGCAGCTTTCCTCATTAGTGCCCTGCAGTTGCCACAGCTGACTGATAAGCATTAAACCACTCCTATTAGACCCACTCAGCACAGAGGAACAAACAGTGATTTCTTCAGAATAACAAAAGGTAGGAATCTACAACAAAGTTTTTTATAGTCCTTGCAATATACCTAGATCATCCAGAGGGGGACTGTTTTTTTCTCAACAAAAGTGGAGTTACGTTTTGGCTAGGTTCACACTGCTGCGAATTCAAAATCGCAGTAAAACCGCGATTTTACCGCGATTTCACGGCTGTGATTTTGCCGCGATTTTGTCGCGATTTCGGCCGCGATTTAAGAGACATCTGTGCAGGGTTCAATGTAAATCGCGGCCCGAAATCGTAAAAAGTAGTACAGGAACTACTTTTTGAAATCGGTGCAGCGCCGCAGATGCGGCGTCGCACCGATTAGGACAGTACCATTGCCGACAATTGCCGGCAAATGCCGCCGATTTGAGATGCGATTTGACATGTCAAATCGCATCTCAAATCGTACCAAATCGTACCCAGTGTGAACCTGGGCTTTAAGTAACCCTCTTTTATAATCACCTGTCTTCTCAACACCTGTTCAATGAAGAACTAGACTCACATGTAGTTGAATTCTTGTTCATTAGGATTTTGTTGTGTAAAATTTTACTTTGCTCCCAAGACCATCATTGGGGTGTATTCATTTTTGCCACATGGTCTTGAATATATTTGTTAGGAAAAAATATTTTTTTTCTGTGTGAAAATCAACAAATCTTGGTTGTATTCAATGGCCTGAATTTGTGGGAGTGTTTTGTAGTATAGTGTCCCATAGAAAAAGTGGATTCTGAAAGTAAAGTAAAGTTGTTCTAACCAATCTGGTGGGGTAAACTCATTTATGCTGAGCACTGTATAAACATATATAGTATAAGATTGGGGTTATTAGATTCCAGCGATAGATGCGTTTTCCAGTGAGTACGCCAATCCAGAACTGAGTTTTTAAGGGCCTGGTAGCCCACTTTTATTTAAAAACACGAAAGTTCACAAATACAATAGTAGCCCCTGCAGGGGGTTCCACCATTCCTGTATCTTGACAAATTCATCAGTTTAGCCTCCTGGCTGTGAAAGGCCTTTTGCCTAGGCCCCAGTTTCGTTCCTCAGAACACACAAACAGTTTCCCAGAGTTAAGCACACACCTAGCTTTACTCCCATTAAGGACATCTGTCTCTTGCAGACATCCACACACAGCCTCTGACTCCACTCTTTTGGGAATCCACCTGATTCCCGGGGCAGACTTCCTGTCTGTAGGGTGGGGCCCTGAGTCACAGTCAGATCAGAACTAAATAACTGAACCCACAGCTGTGCAATTAGTGCGTCATTCTCTCCAGAATATGGCGTAAACCATCAATCTTTACCATAGCACAGGGTCCCACCCTCACAATAGATATATATATATATACCGGTATATATATATATATATATATATATATATATATATATACACAGTAAATATTTTTGTGTAAATATTTTATTATATCTTTTCATGTGACAACACTGAAGAAATGACACTTTGCTATAATGTAAAGTAGTGAGTGTACAGCTTGTATAACAGTGTAAATTTGCTGTCCCCTCAAAAGAACTCAACACACAGCCATTGATGTCTAAACCGCTGGCAACAAAAGTGAGTACACCCCTAAGTGAAAGTTTTCAAAATAGGCGCAATTAGTCATTTTCCCTTCCAGGTGTTATGTGACTTGTTAGTGTTGCAAGGTGAGAAAAAGAAGAAATGGCTGCATTGGCTGCACATCCAAAGTTTTCAAAAGTGCCATTTATTGCAGATGGTCAAAATACACCAGGGACACCAGGTGTTAGTCATGTAGACACGTTTCACATATCTGATCTGTTCTTAATCATTACCAATCATTATCATTTGGTAAGGATTAAACACAGATCATATGTGTCAAACACATCTACGTGACTAACACCTGGTGTCCCTGGTGTATTTTGACCATCAGCAATAAAAGGCACTTTTGAAAACTTTGGATGTGCAGCCATTTCCAATCAAGGTATTACACACACCTGGAGCAACAGACTCGTCTTCTTTTGATAGTGTTACAAGTGTTCTTGCGCTCATCTACCTTCCATTTGAGAATGTTCCACAGATGCTCAATAGGTTTTAGGTCTGGAGGCATGCTTGGCCAGTCCATCACCTTTACCCTCAGCTTCTTTAGCAAGGCAGTGGTCATCTTGGAATTGTGTTTGGGGTTGTTGGAATAGTGCCCTGCGGCCCAGTCTGCGAAGGGAGGGGATCATGCTCTGCTTCAGTATGTCACAGTACATGTTGGCATTCATGTTTCCCTCAATGAACTGTAGCTCCCGAGTGTCGGTAGCAGTCATGCAGCCTCAGACCATGACACTCCCACCACCATGCTTGACTGTAGGCAAAACACACTTGTCTTTGTACTCCTCACCTGGTTGCCGCTTGACACTATCTGAACCAAATAAGTTTATCTTGGTCTCACCAGACCACAGGACATGGTTCCACTAATCCATGTCCTTAGTCTGCTTGTCTTCAGCAAACTGTTTGCGGGCTTTCTTGTGCATCATCTTTAGAAGAGGCTTCCTTCTGGGACAACAGCCATGCAGACCAACTTGATACAGTGTGCATCATATGGTCTGAGCACTGATAGACTGACCCCCCACCCCTCAGCAGCATTGCTTGCAACACTCATACATCAATTTCCCAAAGATAACCTCTGGCAATGATGCTGAGCATGTGCACTCAACTTCTTTGGTTGACCATGGCGAGGCCTGTTCTGAGTGGAACCTGTTAAACCACTGCATGTTCTTGGCCATTATGCTGCAGCTCAGTTTCAGGGTCTTGGCAATCTTCTTATAGTCTAGGCCATATTTATGTAGAGCAACAATTCTTCTTTTCTTTGCCATGAGGTGCCATGTTGAACATCCACTGACCAGTATGATGGAGTGATAGCGATAGCACCAAATTTACCACACCTGCTCCCTATTCACACATAAGACCTTGTAACACTAACAAGTCACAAAACATTTTGGAGGGAAAATGGCTAATTGGGCCCAATTTAGACATTTTCATTTAAGGGTGTACTCATTTATGTTGCCAGCGGTTTAGACATTAATAGCCATGTGTTGAGTTATTTTGAGAGGACAGCAAATTGACACTGTTATACAAGCTGTGCAATCACTACGTTACATTGTAGCAAAGTGTTTCTTCAGAATTGTCACATGAAAAGATATAATATACCGTAATATTTACAAAAGTGGGAGGGGTGTACTCACCTTTGTGAGATACTGTATATATCTATATATATATATATATATATATATATATATATAGATATAGATATATGTTTATTTAGTTAGTTATCAAGTGTCTGTACATGTTATTTTAGAATTTGGTTTCACTTTTTAAATTCGGCTGCACTGTAATGTCATAATTTCTCATGAGATTACAGTCAGCCCACCTCCTTCTATACCGATCTCTGCCGTTTTTAGAGGAAAAACATACTCTCTGTTCTCCCTGTGAGAACTGAAGTTCTCGGATTCATAAACAGGCTGCAGAGGAGATAATTTTCCTCTGAGAACTGCTGAGAACTGAACTGAGACTCTACTTAGTATCTAGCAATCCAGATTCCTGTGTTTAGCTTTGTCTTCTGGTCCTTTACTTTGTTGTGTCTTTGACTTCTCCTGTTTTGACTGTCCTGTATTTGGCTTTGGTCCTTGGCCTATCAGTAATCTTAAAAATGACTCTTGATTTGTCCCGTGTTCCTGATATGTCATTAAGCCACTTGGTACTACCCATAAACTGCACTAATCTTATCCTTTTTATCACCTGTCCTGATTTATGTCTGTCTAAATATTGAGCTGAGCTTGACGATTTGATACTACAGTATGTTGTTTGCTCCTTTAATTTTTGTTTTTAGGTCCTTGCCTGTAGTGCAAATCTAAAGGTTGCCATCTAACAGCATGCAGTGCCAAATCTCTTTAACCACTTCCATACGGTGCATTTTCAGCCCCTTCCTGCCCAGACCAATTTTTAGTTTTCAGCGCTGTCGCACTTTGAATGACAATTGCGTGGTAATGCGACGTCGCTCCCAAACAAAATTGACGTCCTTTTTTCCCACAAATAGAGCTTTCTTTTGGTGGTATTTGATCACCTCTGCGGTTTTTATTTTTTGCGCTATAAACATAAAAAGAGCGACAATTTTGAAAAAAAACACAATATCTTTTACTTTTTGATTTAATAAATATCATTATTAAAAAAAAAAAATTTCCTCAGTTTAGACCGATATGTATTCTTCTACATATTTTTGGTAAAAAAATCGCAATAAGCGTATTTGATCGGTTTGCGCAAAAGTTCTAGCGTCTACAAAATAGGGAATAGAATTATGGCATTTTTATTAGTGTAGCGCTACCCCCTCAGGAGCCGCTGGTTTGTTTTTGGGATCGGCATATTAAGTTACCTTAGTGTTGTCTAGGGGTGCAGTTGAAGAACAGAGTCGTGAGCGAATGTCCAGACAATGAATAAAGGTTTTCCAATGCTTTATTTCCAGGCCAACATGGCCAACATCAACATCAAATGGGAAGAAAAGGTTGATGAAGCAAGAGAGAGAACTTTGCAGTATCAGGCCTGGATATGGACCGAGCAATCCTGCTCTCAGTAGTATCAATTGCAGTTCGTCGCCACTCTAGCCAGAGTGGGTGAAGTGCCCCCGGACAGACTCCTGCCACGAGCCTGGCAGCCGAAGTGTCACTTTAGATTGCTGGGAGGAACAGGTCTCTCTCACAGACCTGGCTCTAGGGCCTCTGCCACAGGCCTATTACTTTGAGGGAGCTAAATGGACGAATTGAGGGAATCTTCCCAGTAGGTTTTAGCATAGGTCACCGGATGACAGCAAAGTGTACCTGTTAGCATTCCGGTCACCAGATCTCCGATTGGTTCGTTCAAGCCCTGTTGGACAACCTGCCTCCGGGTTCTCCTCAAGCCGACCCCCCAATCGAACGGCATCCAGCCTGGGATCCTTTCAATAGAACTGGGGACCCAGTAAGTCACTGGGGCCCCTCTAGGAACATGGAACTCCGCGTAGAATGCGACCCCGGCCTGGTAAGCCATCGCCAGGGTCCGTTGGATGCGCGCACCCTAAAGGTGGATGCCGCACCTGGAACCTGGAACCCGCGAAGGACTCATAAAAATGGCGTCTGCCACAGATATACTCTCCCCCAGCATGCTCCGCGAGGGAAAACTCCTCTAATTGGCTGCTGGGGAAAAGTGGCTCTGCCAGAACCCCTCTAGCACCACCTGTCGCCCAGGGGTGGAAACAGCACCCCTGGAGCGCAGACTGACCTACAGAACAGTTCAGGAATGACAGCAGCCCATAATTTTAACAAATAACTTTAGTGTAGCGCCCATACTGAGAGTAAGGGGGCGCTAAATAAATTGAATTTTTTTTACTAGTAATGGCGGTGATCTGTGACATTGCAGCGGACATATCGGACACTTTTGACACATTTTTGGGACCATTCACATTTATACAGCGATTAGTGCTATAAAACTGCACTGATTACTGTGTAAATGTGACTAGCAGGGAAGGGGTTAACACTAGGGGGCACTGAAGGGGTTAAATATGTTCCCTAAAGTGTTTTCTAACTGTAGGGGAGGGGGACTCACAAGGGGAGGAGATCGATGTGTGTTCCTCTGTACTGGGAACACACATCTGTGTCCTCACCGCTGACAGGACATGGATCTGTGTGTTTACACACACAGATCCATGGTCCTGCCGTGATTGTGGGCAATCGCGGGTGCCAGGCGGACATCGCGGCCGTCAGGCATGCGCACCAGGTCCCGAGCAATGCGGCGACGTAATTTTACACTCCGTGTCGCCCGTAGGATTGTGACACGGACACACTACCCCCTCCATGTTCCCTACTTGTCCCTGCTGGATGATTACTCCTCGGATGTTAAGATACACCGAATCTTTGATAAGGATTACCCCCCTTTCTCTATGCTGGGGTGGTGACTATTTCCCCCCCCCCCCCTGCTGCCCAACTTGCAAGCAATTCAACACTTGAAGTCACACCATATTCAGGGATACTCATAGGGACATTGGATGAGGTACCTGTCGCTTACCCTTTATCACCGCCGTTGCGATAGCCCAATTCTTTTACCTTTATATACAACAGTGTTTCAGAGTACCTACCATATGCCTAGAAGGCTGGTTAGGTAACAGCACTGTATATACCCTACTTTACTACTAACGGTCTGATCCACATATTTGTGCGGAGACCTGTTTAATCTACCTCTATGCTCCTGATGAAGCGTCCTGTACGCGAAACATGTCGAGAGTAAAAGCAAGATCTACCATTCCGCATATCAAACTCAGTTTCAAGGATTATTAAGTTTATATACACTCCCTGGTGCTATATTTCCTCATGTTATGAGTATATTTGCATAAGTATAAGCTGTATTTGAAATAGTCTTTGTAATATGTACTGAGATAATATGCTGATACTGTACTATTTGCACAAAGTTATGTATACAATTTTCTTCATATGTGCCTTTTTTATGAGTAAATATTTATAGATTTTTTACACTACCGTATTTATCGGGGTATTGCGCGCTCCGGCGTATAGCGTGCACCCCTAATGTGAACCCGCATTCCTGTAAAAAAACATTTTAGTACTTACAGTTTTGGTGTCTTGCGCGGCGTCCATCGGCGGCCTCATTAGGTCCGGCGTCCGTCTGCGGCTTCGGTGGTGTCCTCCTTGTCGGGTCCGGCTTCCTTCTGTGGCCATCGTGGTGTCCTCCCTGCTCGATCCCCGCTTCCCGCGCTGAGTTTGAACCACTGCGCCGGCATATACCAAGCGCAGTACACTCGGGTATAGTTGGGCAGGCTCGGCTCCTCTCGCGGTCACGTCCTGTGCATCCTGTATGTCCAGGATGTGACCGCGAGAGGAACCGAGCCTGCCCGACTATACCCGAGTCTACTGCGCTCGGTATATGCCGGCGCAGTGGTTCAAACTCAGTTCGGGAAGCTGGTATCGGCGTATATCGCGCACCCGCGATTTTGCCCTGATTTTCAGGGCAAAAAAGTGCGTGGTATACGCCGATAAATACGGTAATTACTTGTACCGCCAAAAGTCCACTCTATTAGTCCACATTAATTCCCACTTCTATATTATCGGGACGTTGGTACACTCAAACAGTTGCATTGACAGTAACTAGTCACCCTGTGTTTTATGCATATTCTGGCAAGGTCCACTTAAAACTTTGCTATAGCTATCGGTACAACATTTTAGAATCTGGATATATGTACACAGTGAGGTTGCTTTACTAAAACTGGAGATTGCAAAATCTGGTGCAACTGTGCATGGTAGCCAATCAGCTTCTGACTTCAGCTTGTTCAATTAAAAAAAGGAAACAAACACATTGCATACAGTATACTGTAATCTTATAGATTACAGTGCTGTATGTAAAAAATACACACACCCCTTGTCCCTAGTGGTCTGCCCAGTGCCCTACATGTTCTTTTATATAATAAAAACGATTGTTTCTGCCTGAAAACTGTATATTGTCCAAAAGTGTCCCTTTATGTCAAAAATGGTTTTAGATCAGCTAGAAAACAGCGATAATAAATTATAATCACTTGCAGAATTGTGCGATAGCGATTTGTGGGGAAATACGTCATAAAAAAAATAAAAGTAATGACAGCGACAATTCTGCAACTGAGCAAATTTCAGTGATTTTGAGTTGATTACATTATTGAATAATTTTTATTATAATTATATTATTATTTGTTATAATTATTTATAATTATTTATTATATTACAATTTATAATTTTGTTTTTTAAAAAAAATCATACCCGGGATGCCTACAAGACTCTTGTTTGGTCAGATTTAAGTGAGTTATTCCTAAAAATTACAGGCCTACAGTAAAAAACACCAAATTTCCTTGCAAAATAATTGTACCGCTTTTGGTACGTAATTCCAGACAGAATCATACCGCCAGCGAGGTTAATGATTACACATATGTTCAGTGGAAAACTTTGCCACAGCCACTATAATTGGATAAAAATGGAAAAGTGAACAACAATTATTGTCTCATAATCATATTGATGTGTGTGTTGGTGGGATGCTGGTGTTAATTCCTCACTACTAATACAGATTTACATAGATGTCGCTGGCAGAAACCCAGAATGGAAAGCCCACACAAACTACTAGAAGGCACAATGCCATCCAAGCAGATGGTTAATCATGTTATCAGCCAAAGCAACGTGGATGAATACTACTTTGAGCAAACTGAGCTGGAAATTCTCAGACAGATGTGTGCCCTGCTATCTTCCCCTTTGGTTTCAGGAAAATGCCGCTTCTAATATTGTGTGTGAATGTTAGATAATCATTACGAAAAATGATAAAAAGAGTAGCTGGCATTCTAGATGTTTTACATATACTGGGCATTTGCCAACTCAAAGTGCTGAAACATGAAAAGAGTTTAACTGTATGTGGACAAAAGCTGGGAAGAATAATTTATAAACAACTTTACAGATACCCTAAGGAACATTCTACATTGTTTATAACATATTTGCTTTGAACAGTTTAGTAGACCAAAGAGATGGGCAGTGTAGTGTCACTGACAAAAGAAAAGAAAGAAAGGCGCACCAGCCTAGTGTATTACCGTTGACAGGTTTAATAAAATAAAATGATAGTAGAAAACTACTCACAAGAGAACTGACATGGTAGGCTTATCAGCAACGTTGTGGTGGATACCCCTCAAACCGCACTCCAAAATAGGGGGGATGTAGAGGTGTGTCACTGCCGGCTGACGCGTTTCGAGGCAACAATGACCTCTTCATCAGAGCTCAGCAGTGTAGTGTCACTTGATAACTGTAAATACTAATCTGTGCATAATGGAATATTTTCATAGCATAAAAAAGTAAAACAACAATAGTAATAGGAAACATTCTCAGATGGCTACAAGTACCTGTCAATGCATTTTTAAGTGCACCAAATCCCAGGGAGCGCTAATATAATACATTTTGTAGATACTGACTTTGCTTTCCAGAGTTGGTTAGCTAGCCTTTCCCCTCTGGTGCTTCTTCTGTAGCATTAGTTGATTGATAATTTTGTGTGGGCTCATCATCAGTAGTTTAGGAGGTGGGAGAGGATGTGACAAATTGAAGCTGCAAACTATTCTTTTTGGTCATCTACCATATACATCACCAAGATAAGTTTTTTTTAAATTCATCCTGAAACATGTTTTTTTTCTATTGAACCCATGGGTACTAACTTTTGCAATAGGACTTTTTTAAATATGTACAGACCAGGTTCATTGGGTCTTATGAGTAGGACAGCTAAAACTACCCGCTGTCACCGACATTTGCTGATGAAAGCATAGTCCAGGGGATGATGATGTATTTACTTGGCTTTGGACCCCCACATAGTACTTATTAGGTATGGTCTATAACAATTCTCCTCCCCTGTGGCATTTAATGTTGCTTATATTCTGAAGTAACTTCTTTTCTTCACATATGCACTTCAGCAATGACTTCATTTCTCTGGGGGAGCTTTGTGATGATAACAATGATGGGCTTTATATTGTGTATTGAAATGGCTACTTGCAGTCTCCTTTAGAAGTCTGTGTAGCAAGGTGGCATAGCTGGAGCACAATTGGGATATGCATTTTTAAAATATTGAAACTGACAAACTAAAATATACAAAATTACATTTGAAAATACAACATGTACATGAATGTTTTAAAGGTTGTATACCGGTACTATAGTGAAGTTTTTTTCTCTGTTTCCCAGTGGGCCTTATTTAGTAAAATATGATATAAGGTAGATTGCAGTGAAATTAACCTGTGTTCTTTTAAAATCTAAGCATGAGCAGGTGAAGCTATTTTTTGCATTATTTTCTTCAAAGAATATTTATTTTACTGTTCTTACCTTTGTTTATATACTGTTCATTATTTCACATGCTTCTTATATATTTTCCCTGTATTATAATACTGGGAAAGCGTATGAGAGACATATATAATAATCAACAGTATACAAATAAATATAAGAACTGTAAAATAAATATTCTTTGAAGCATTAGTAATAAGATGAGATAAGAAAATGTTATAATAAATATATCACAACCTGAGATAACACAATAGATGATGACGTAACGCAGTATATAATTAAGGAACAGAGAAATCAAATGGTATAATTTGTATTATAAAAATAAATGAAGGGAGAGAGATAACAAAGGGGCGGTGGGGGTGGTTTGAATGGAAAGAAAGGAGGATTTGGGGTAGGAGAATAATTAAGATATCTTGTCCAATTGGGAAGATTTATAGGTTTGTATGCAGAAAGACAGCATATAGGTTATGAGCGATATACATTAAGGTTGTATCAAGGGCTTTCCGAAGAAGAGGTGGAGGAGTCAGCCAGGATATGGCTGTAATCATATGAATGGAAGAAGTCCTTACAATGGAACCATACATTGAGAAATGTATTGGTCATAGCTTTAAGAAATCTGGTCATATTTTCCATGTGTTTATTATCAATTTTTCGACTGAATAATTGTCCAACAGTAGGTGGTGAAAAGGATGTGTATAAAGCTGGGATGCATGAGCGGGACACATTAACTAAGTGAATGAGGACCAAATTTTTGTGTGTTTTGAGAGGAAGTTCATTGTGGTGTAAGAGGAAGAAACCTGGTTCTTTAGGAAAAGGATGATCCATGAACCTCTGAGCAATGGTATGAACCTAAGTCCAAACTTTTTGAAGTCAGGGGCAAGTCCAAAAAATGTGTAGTAGATTTGTTTGTTTGTTGCAATGCCAACAGGAATCTAAAATAGGCGTGTAAATTGAGTGTAACAATTTAGAGGTGTAATACTAACAAGAAAATAATTTATAACCAGATTCCTGGTATCAATTGCATATAGATGAGCAAGTCGATAAAGTGAATATTTTGGATGTAGCCTGAGGTGTAAATTTATTGTCTAGATCTTGTTCCCACTTATCTATAAAACCTGGCGATTACAACCCCTCCTAGATGAGTAGAATAGTATGTTTATTCCTGACTGTTTTGGAGGCCCAAATAAATTTGTTAAATATAGATTGTAAAGTTTTGAAAAAACTGGCAGGAATATTCGTTGATATCATTTGAACGAGGTAAAGAATCCGGGGGAGGATATTCGGTTTTCAAAATATTACACCTGACTGTCCAGTCAAAATTGTAAGTAAACCAGGATGATAGTTCAGAATGAAATTTAGAAAGTAGCGGAGAAAAAAGAATATTGTATAATGTGAATAGGTCCATGAGTAATAATACTCAGATATTTAATATGGGATGAAGCCTATTTAAAAAAAAAAAAATTTGCCTGTAGATTATTGAATATACGCTTTGGGGTAGTGAGATTTAGTGCTTCAGATTTTTGGCAATTAATATGATAATCTGATAAATCTCCATAATGTTGACATTCTATGGTAAGGTTAGGCATTGTGGTAATAAGTTTACTAAGGAAGGATAATAGGTCATCTGCATGTGCAGATATCTTTTGTTTTTGATCCCCTCAGCAATTTCCAGCAATATCTGGATTCACGCTAACAGTTCTCAGAAAGGTTTCCAATGATAAGATGAAAATAAGCAGAGATAATGGATATCCCTTTCTAGTTCTGTTTGTTATAGAAAAAGAGGAGGAGAGCACTCCATTCACATGGACTCACTCAGAGGGATTTGAATAGAGGACATTAATCCATGATCACATACATGGACCTAAGCCTATAGATTCTAGAGAGACATATGAAGGTCCAGCCTACCGTATCAAAGGCGTTTTCTGCATCTTTAGATATATACTGTAAAAGTGTGAGCAGTCTTCAAAAGTGTTGAGTGGAGAATGTTAGGTACACAAATTGTTCTTTCACTAGCTTCTCTATATGGCATACACCCCACTTGATCTAAGTGATTATGTTTTTGGAGATGTGGACTGAGTCATAATGCAAGTATCTTGGCAAATAATTTTATGTCCACATTATGTAGAAAAATGGGTCTGTTGTTAGAGCAGAGTGTAGTATCTTTTCCAACTTTGGGTATCACTGTTATGTACACACACAATGCAGGACATACAAGGACATATACAGTAGAGGAGGGTTGGCAAAGAGAGTTAAACGTTTTAATAAAGTGGGGAGACAAAATTGATAAAAAAAATCATTAATAATATGGAAGTGTAAAGCCATCTGGCCCAGGGGCTTTTTGCAGATGAAGTGTGTTTGATAGCTTGGACTGATTATGAGTCTGTAATCAGTGCAACCAAGAGAAAGAATGTAAAAGTTGACAGTAAAGGAGCTCAGATTGAGAAAAATACCTCTTCATACTATCTTCATGAGTTTGTGTTTTGTTGATTATGATCTTGAGTGCAAAGATTATAGAGAGAAGAATAGTAATCCCTAAAAGTTTCAGCTATTTCTGTTGTATGTTTATTCCTAGAACCATCTTGGGAGGAAATCATAGGTACATATATTTTCACTCTCTGTTTTTGTAAAGCATTGGCCAAAGACCTGCCACATTGGTCTCCATATTTATAGAAATAACATCTGCATTTAGCAAGAGTGGCTTTAACTTTATCCAAACTGAGTTTCTAGATGAAAATGGAGTAAGTTCTTCTAATTTATCAGGAGTTTGAAGTTCTTTATGGAGGAATCAAGATATTGGATTTGTAAATCAGCTTGTGGAATGTCTCATTTCTCTTTTTCTTAAGAATGGATTCTAATTTACTGAAGGAGCCCCAAAATACAGACCTTATGAACCTCCCATATCATGAGGGTGAGAGGTTTAGGGAGTATTATTGGAGGAGAAATAATGATGTAAATCAGAAGTTATGTCAGTAGATATGGTTGGGTCTTGTATGAATAATTATTTTAAACGCCAAGACCAAGAGGGAGGTAAGGATGTGTCAATAGATATTGTGAGGGCAATTGGAGCATTGTCAGATAGTGTAGTCGGGGGGTCAATTCTCCAGGCATCCACTGGTGATGTTAAAGGCATTTTTGATATGTCTATAAGCAGCAAGGGAAAGATGAGAAGTCGTTTTGGAAGAGTTGGGTCAAGCACAAAATTAAAATCGCCTTCTGTGTATTCAGGATAGATAAGGATACCAGAAAATGTATTTGATTCCGATTAGAACATATAGATCTGTGAGGGTGACCAACTGGTTGGCACATTTTCCTTTAATGAAGAGACATCTTCCTTTATCTTTTGTATCTTCATCAACAAATGTACATTGGGATGTATGTGCAAAGAGTCCTCTCAACTTCTTATCCGGTGAGCCTGAATGATACACATTGGTGAAACATTTATGGCTCAAATTAGGTAATTTAAATTCTTAATTTCTTGAAGGACTGAAATATGGGTCCTTTTGTTTGTAATTCCATAAAAATCATGTGCCTGTTTCTGGAAATTTTTAAGGCCCGAGTATTTAGTGAGGTCATTTTCAATTTAAACATTATTTCCATATGAACAAAATGGGCCAATTTGCGATTGGAGCAGAGGGAGGGGGGGGAGGGAAGTAGGATTTAAAGGGGAAAAAAGGATGGTGAGGGACTGTGACTAGAGGACTGTGAAAGAGAAGAAGAGAAAAAAAAGAGGGGGAGCTATTATATGATTTGGTTTGCACTAAATTGGATGTTTGTCCTCTTTCTACTTTACTGGACTGAATGATATGCTCCCTACGTAGACAAAACTCAAATTGAAGTCTGCCAATTTGTACTGTTTGCCAACTCTATATGTGATGTCAACTGCATTATATCAATATTTTGTCCCCAAAAAAACTTTGGTTATCAGTTAGCGTATTGAATGCTTTACCCATATTTAAAAACAGTGTCCTCTGTTAAATCCTATAACTTATTGTTCGTAGTTTTGAGTCCTGGCTCTGAGACAGAACTTTGACTAAAGAATAGGTCTTAGGTCACAAAGATTGCCTCCTTAGAAAAATGCACAGGGTTAATAGACTTCAAGCATCTGTTCAGGTTGTCAATGCAATTTCATCAAAGCTGTGAGAACCACATTAAACGGGAACATAAATATGCCAACAATTTTTTTCTTGTTACTGTAATTGCTATATCTATGTGATATAGAGTATATACTTCAGCCTAGTGCCTGAAGATATAAACCTTGGACATTGCTTAATTTTGTTGAAAGAAGTTGTATTCTAGTTAATATACTAAAGGCAGCGACATTCAACTTGTACAACTTCAACATGTAACTTGATTTCAACAATACTTATGAGTGCACTTGGACTACTGTATATAATACACTAATACAAGTACAGCAGTTAAATGAAATCCAAAAAAGGACAGTTTTGTTCAGTGTGACTAATGATTTACATACAAAGACAGAACATCACAAATCTGCATAGCCATCAAATTTACTGTATGTACAACTTGGAGGCATTTTATTTGTTTAAGACTTTCATTGCTTGGTACCAGGAATTCAGCCAGATAGCTTTGAGGACATTTTATATATTAAAATGGCATGAAGTATTGCTGATTGCGTCTAAACTGTGTAAAAGAACTCCCGTAGGACCTAGATGAGAGATAACATTGTTCACCATATAATCAAATATCATCCTAGCAGACATCAAGCAACAGAAAATATAAGACATTGTGGATTGCTAGATTTGTATAAAATTAAGTATTTTAGCTTTATAATGAAATCTCATTTCATTGTATGCATTGCAGATTCTATATAATGGAACCCTGCCTTAAAATAAAGGGTTAGCCCAAACTTGGATACAGCTGGGAAGGATTAGAACCCCTGGCAGGTTTTTATTGCTGCCTCTGCGCCTTCAATGTAGATTCACCCTCTCTGTTTGACCTGTTAACCATTATCACTGAAACAAACATAAATTGAGAGCAGATCTTTCAATGTAGACACCCATACTGGTTAAAATTACCTAAGAGAAGACTCCTCCTGACTGGTAGAGATTTAATTTTACTTTATTTAGCATTTCCAGAAAATAAAGTGCAAATTGAAAATCTCTAGTTGTTTTGAAGATTTTTTTATATATTCAGAACAGAAAAAGGTTTTGACTATATGTACACTTTAAATTAGGCCAGGCTATGGATAGACAGATATCTAAATTTCTTTATCATGCACCTCAGGACACAGGGATTTCTAATCATTACTTTTGTGTTATATAGTGCCACCTTTAGGTGAATGGATGCTAACACTCTAAATGAAAGAGCATTTGGCTTTATAACCCCTCACAGTCCAGCAGGTTTAAAAAACATTGTTAGCGTCCTTAGGTGATGGACTTAGTCGTGTCTTCCTATACTACAAGAATGTTCATTTTAAATACATAGACAAATTCTTTTTTAGGCAAGGTTGTCAATATCCAGATTAGTTCATAGAGAAATATCTTGGAATCTCTGTGTGGAAATTGTTGTAGGAATCTGCTTGTAAGTTTCTGCCTAAGCATTTTTTAAGCTATCCCCTTGATACGTAGTATATTTCATAAAGGGACTTTCCAGGTCCAGGAGAGAGGCCTATTGAGATGGAGCCCAGTCCCTGAAGCGCAAGGAGGGTTGAGCTGGCTCTGTTAATACCATAGCTCTCCATTTTTTAGGTAAGGAAAAAAAATCCCTATATAATGCAGATTATATTCTCTCAGGATGAAAGGCAGGAGTTGGTGGCTAGACTACAGTAACTGACACCATTTTAAAAAGTTTCTAATTTTTACTTCAAGAAAGTATAGTCCCACAGGTAACTGGTCTGGAATTTTGAAAGTCCCGACCTATCCGTAAAATACAAATTCCTTCAAAGCTGTTTGTGAAGCTATTCCCCATAGAGGAAAAGTTGCACAAAAAGTAGGCCTTTCTAACAGCTGACTCCAAGAGATGGGGGTATCAGTGGTTCGAGATCCCAAGGATAAAAACAAAATAAGTCTTGAGTGGTTCTGACTATGAATCAACAGCGTCTTTACATTGGTCAAAAACTTCCAAAGCACTATTCCCAATACACACATTCCTGTAGAAATGGCTGTGAATATACTGTAAGTGGGTACTGAAGTGACCACCAGCTAGAACTGTGTCAAGTAAGAGCAAGAGAATGTCAGCAGCAAACCAAAGATCCCCAGAATGGGTCCAAAGCTTTAATCACCAATCACATCATTACAGAAAATTGCTCCTAGACATTTTAATCTGCTGTAATGATGTGTAATGTGTGTGATCGCTGATTAAAGCTTTGGACCCATTCTGGACACATTCTCTTGCTCTGCCTTTACATTGGTCAGATGCATAAGCTAGGATGAATTACTGAGTCCGCTGTGTCTGTTGATTGGAGATATTTTGGATTCTATGGATGATTTATAACAAGTTCTTTTGTGAGCATTATACTATAATATAGTAATGTTTTATTGAGGATCTTACACTGTCAGTGCTCTCTATTTTTATTTTATAGTGCAAACAAAGGATTTTCCAGTCCATAGAGATGCAAGACTGTGGATCCTAATTTCTTCATTGCTTTTTGGAAATTATTGGAGAGACATTTTAGAGTGGATTCTGGACAATATTTTTGACTACATTATTGTATCAATTCCATTTTTATCTCAGACAGTTATTGTTTTGTTAACCTGCACAGGTTAATGCATGACCTCAGTCTGTAGTTTGAGACCTGATATTTCTTTTGAAGAAACTACAAATTCCACAATCCCTGGATCTCTCAGTCTAGTGCTGCTGCATGTGAGAGATAAACAGTAATTAGATCTGGAACAAACACAAACAGGTGAGAGGATACTTCTAATTTGGTAGTGCTACAGCCGGAGTCAAGGCCCAGTCTTGATACTTCCCGGAGTGTAGACCACAGATTGTCATGGAGGTGAGTAAAGGTTTTATTCCTTTTGATCATGGGAAAAGCAAGTCACAGATTTTTAGTGTATTACTGATTTGTAGAGAATTTTCTTTGTTTGCTACAGAACATTGAGGTTATTTAACTCGAATTAGGACCAATGCTAATTCTGTAAACATGCCCTTAGAATCCCAAATCCCTTGAAATTACACTCCTGCACTGTTCTAAAAAGAGGTTTAAGATACTTTGTGTTTCTAGGAAGAATTGTAAAATCCTTCTCTGATGTGTGTAAGCTGTGTGAATGGTAAATATATTTTCCAACTTTTTTTTCCCACACAGTTTTTTTTATTTTACTTTAATGCTGCAATTCAATATGAGATGGCTACCCTAATGTACTAAGTTGACCTTGCTTTGTAGTGTGTTTTAATAAAAATACAAATCATGTTGGTTTATTACATGTGGTACATCCAAACAAATACAGTGTCTCTATATTACAATTGTATACAGTAATACAGAGAAAAATAAATAAAAATAATTTCAACTTGTCCAAATATTTTTTTTTTTTGCTTGGGACAGATTTGTTTACTGAATATATTAGCCTTTTGCATTGATATTGGTGAATCATGAATAAAGCGCTTCATAATTTGCCGCAGGGAATTATGTACCTCAGTGATTGACATGTTTAATAATAATAGGTCACAATAAATGCCACAGTAAATTTGCCACAATGAGCAATAGCAATGCTTATGGCACTATAAAGTAGACCTAACGACTGATAAAAGTGAAAAAGAAATAGAGAGAAATTATTTTTTAAAATGTAAGTTTAACTAAAATAAAGAAGAAGCATTTGCTGTGGCTATACATTTATAGATAGATGTTTTGTAGGCAAAGGTTTATTTTTATTTTTTTGATAAAAAATGTTTTGTATGTGAATGTCTTTCTCTTCACTACTTTAGTATTAGCACTGTTTTGCTTGGTTGAATCCAAATGTACTTTGTCCAGGAAGCAAGACATATTTATTAAGGTAGAATTAATGCAACAGTAATGTAATAAACACTCAATGACGCCATATACATCCTAGAGCCTTAGCTACGCAATAAAGAACAGCATAAAGGTGGGCATGTAACGCAGCACCGGGACGCAGGCATATAGCTGAAATATATTTCTTGTTAAAAGTTCACTGCTGTGGCTTAATCCAATAAATTCTTTAATACCTTCAAACACAAATATCCGTAATGCAATTTGTCTACATAAAAACAACACTAAATCTATCTTGGTTAAGACATAAAGAGCAACATTACAGGTTAAAGGGACAATGATTTGTGTATTTTGTGTACTATCAGCATATATTATGTATTAGTTTTAAAAAGTAATAAAATAATTCACATAGCGTCTTTAGTAGCACCACAACAAGTCATGTTCACAGACTGTGTTAAAGGAATGGGATATTTAAATGAAACATTGCATACACACACTGTTAGAAACTACAGTATAAGCCCTTATTGAGAAAATATTTATTTTACAAAAACATCTGACAAAAACAATAATGGATATACACACATCTGCCACTTTATTAGGTACACCTGTTCTATTGCTTGGTAACACAAATTGATAATCAGCCAAACCCATTCCATTAAGGCTTCTAGATGTGGTGAAGATGACTTGCTGAAGTTCAAACCGAGCATCAGAATAGGGAAGAAAGACGATTGAAGTGACTTTGAACGTGGCATGATTGTTGGTGCCAGACGGGCTAGTCTGCATATTTAATAAACTGATGATCTACTGGGATTTTCCTGTACAACCATCTCTAGTGTTTACAGAGAATGGTCCAAGAAAGAGAAAATATCCAGTGGATGAAAATTTCCCGTTGATGTCAGAGGAGAATTGGCAGACTGGTTTGAGATGCTAGAAAGGCCACTTGTTACAACCAAGGTATGCCAAGGTATGCCAAGGTATGCAGAATACCATCTCTGAACACACAACACATCAAACCTTGAAGCAGATGAGCTAAAGCCTCAGAAGACCACACTGGGTGCCACTCCTGTCAGCTAAGAACAATAAACTGAGGGTACAATTCGCACAGGCTCACCAAATTTGGACAATAGAAGATTGTAAACATGTTGCCTGGTCTTGATTTTAGCTGCAACATTCAGATAGTAGGGTCAGAATTTGGCTTAACCACTTCCATACCCGGGCACATATACCCCCCTCCTGACCAGGTGAAATTTCAGCTTCCGGCACTGCGTCGCTTTAACTGACAATTGCGCGGTCGTGCGACGTGGCTCCCAAACAAAATTGGCGTCCTTTTTTTCCCCACAAATAGAGCTTTCTTTTGGTGGTATTTGATCACCTCTGCGTTTTTTTTTTTGCGCTATAAAACAAAAAAAGCAACAATTTTGAAAAAAAATTCAATATTTTTTACTTGTTGCTATAATAAATAGCCAAAATTTTTTTTTCCAAAATTTTTTTTTCTCAGTTTAGGTCGATACGTATTCTTCTACATATTTTTGGTAAAAAAAAAAATAATAATAAAAAAAAAAAAATCGCAATAAGCGCTTACAAAATATGGGACAGAATTATTATTATTATTATTATTCTTTTTTTTTCTTTTCTTTTTACTAGTAATGGCGGCGATCTGCGATTTTTTTATTGGGACTGCGACGTTATGGCGGACACATCGGACACTTTTGACACATTTTTGGCGCCATTCACATTTATACTGCGATCAGTGCTATAAATATGCACTAATTACTGTATAAATGTGACTGGCATTGAAGGGGTTAACACTAGGGGGTGAGGAAGGGGTTAAATGTGTATCCTGGGTGTGTTCTAACTGTGGGGGAAGGGGGGCGACTGGGGGAGGTGACCGATCTGTGTCCCTATGTACAACAGACACAGATCGGTCTCCTCTGTCCCCTGACAGGACGTGGAGCTCTGTGTTTACACACAGAGCTCCACGTCCCTGCTCTGTCACTGCTGATCGTGGGTGCCTGGCGGACATCGCGACCGCCAGGCACGCGCATCGGCATCTCGGGGACGCGCCGGGCGCGTGCGTGCCCCCCAGTGGCCGGAGGAATCCAGGACGTCAATTGACGTCCTGTTGAGTTTCCAGAGCCACTGTGAAGCCGTCATTTTACATGCGGCCGGTATTCAAGTGGTTAAACAACATGGAAGCATGAATCTATCCTGCCTTGTATCAACAGTTCAGGCTGTTGGTGGTGTAATGGTGTGGGGTATATTTTATTGGCACACTTTGGGCCCCTTAGTACCAATTGAGCATTATTTAAATGCCACAACCTACATGAGTATTGTTGCTGACCATGTCCATCCCTTTATGACTACAGTGTACCCATCTTCTGATGGATACTTCCAACAGGATAATGCACCATGTCACAAAGCTGAAATAATTTCACCACTGGTTTCTTGAACATGACAATGAGTTCACTTTACTCCAATGGCCTCCACAGTCACCAGACCTATATATTGACGTTGGTGAAATCAATTTTTTGAACTACTTTTCTACACCCTCCAGCTGCACAGAAGACAGTTGAAATTAGACACCAATAATAATTGGTTCCTCACAGAATATGGTACATTACATTTGGTTAAATAGTTTAAAAAGATTCAGACAAATTGCCCTCAATAGGCAACCACCTGACTTCCGTACAAGCACGTCCCTTGGAATTTCCCACTGCTCTATTCCTCCAGTTCAGCTGTTAAAAATACCTGGTGCTTCTGAGTATGGGGGGACATTTGACCTCTTCCCAGCGTGCATTGCTTGGACTTGATGGGCCAATCAAAAAAAGGTCAAAACAATCCCCATTAAAGTCACGTGAGAGTGATGTAATGCGTAGGATGCAGGCATACGGACACCGGAAGTGACGCAACAAGGTCCCCGAGCTGCTCGTTTTTATGCAATGCACTTTACATCTTTTGAAATGTGAGTACCTTTTTTATCTAAATAAATTGTGAATTTTAAAACGACAAATGTACTACGCCAAGAGGCTCTGTATTCTCTTATTTCTCCATCCATACTCGAGCCCCCGAGTGGCCCTCCCATCCCGCATCCACACATTACTGGAAACGCTGGAGAAGGAAGGAATCCCCTCCCCCACTTCAAATGACCTAGCATTCCACCATATCTTTCAATGCTGCTTACCTTACAGCAGTATGGTAAGAAGGTAGAACACCCACGGGTGTTCCTTACACAGAAGAGCCACCTCTCACAGAAGTCACAGTGCCACCTGTTACTGTTACAGAGCACCAGCAACAATACACTCTGCACCCTGGATCCATAGGAATTGATTTTCCCTTTCTGAGATTCGCCAGCACTTTAGCACCTTTTGCTACACTCACAATGGACTTTATTTTCATTTGTTTCTAATTTTACACGCATTGTTTTTTATTCTAATTATTATCAATTTTTGAATATTTATTACCATTGCACTTTATATCATTGCACCTGTAGTCACTTGTTTGCAGCACAGCAGCACTGTATATGCTTATTTATATAATTTTACATAATTTATTCTCTCTGCATTCAAATATCTAGGTTTATATGTTATATGTGGTTTTCCCCTTCTGAGATTTGCCAACACTTTAGCACCTTTTGCTACACTCACAATGGACTTTATTCCCATTTGTTTCTAATTATACACGCATTGTTTTTTATTCTAATTATTATCAATTTTTGAATATTTATTATCATTGCACCTGTAGTCACTTGTTTGCAGCACAGCAGCACTTTATATATTTATTTATATACTTTTATATAACTTGTTCTCACTGCATTCATATATCTAGGTTTATATGTAATTTCATGAGGGAACGCAACACCACTATTTGAATTTTGTGATTCTTTCGTGGGTAGTGTTTGACCCTTACAGTGTTTGCTGCACCCTTGAGCAACTCTTTTTACCCATAATAGCGTAGGAATACCCCTGTTTTACAAAACAATGTCATAGCCCAGGTGAAAAATAGATTCTGGTCCAGGGTCCATAGTATGGTGTTATATGGATACCTAACAATTGAAACATTTATTAGCAATGTGATATATTTTCTCTTCACTGTCTTGTATTGATTTGCTATGACTTTCCATAGAAACAACTTTGAATTGATTTTATAGCTGAAATTACTAGTTAAAGAGTTCTTGGAGTCCAAGAAAATAAAGTCAGCCATTACTTTCATGGCTCCTTTGTCTTTCTAAAGATAATTGACAGCCTTGGTTGAAATAACCTTTTCCTATGCAGAGCAGCAAGTCAACTCTTGTACTATTTTGTTTCACCTTTAATCGACAGCTTCTTCAAATCTTCCTCGTTCCTAGCTATCAGAAATGCATCAAGCATGTACATGAGGTTGTTAAAATTGTTCCAAGTTTAGTATCTCTTCTTTCTACATCAGCATTTTGTATATATATATTTTATCTATAAGTATAAATGAATATATGTATAAATATAGCAGAAAATGAAAACATGACAGGGCCCTTTCCCAAGCTGTTCTGCAATCAGTCTGTTGCTCCACGCTCTTTTGGAATGAAGTCTAACCCCACCTCCCAGCATATATGCTATGCTTTTTTATTTACCTTTTTTCTTCAGGTTGGTTACATGTTTCGTCCTCTTATGGTGGCTGGTACTTGGTATTGCAGAGAATAAAATGCACAGCGAATAAAATTCAAAAGTGGTGCTATCCCCCTGGGAGGTGGGTTTGTGACACTATGCATTTATAGTGGAGTCCTCAGTCTTCTGGGTTGAGTGATGCTCAGCATCATTTAACCCAGAAAACTGAGGAAATCTTGTGCTAGAGAAAGGGTACAGTGGGGTATTGCTCCAAATTAAGCTGAGTATTGCAGCCTGTGCTTAATTTTTATTTTATTTTAAAAACTTGATTTGGCTCCATTTTATTTTCAACAGTGTCCAGACTTCGACTTTAATAAAAATGACTGTCTAATTTATAGTTACATAAAGCACATGACCCACCAATAGAGAAAAAATAAAATAAAATGGTATCCACAGAAGCCTAAACCCACAGTTGATCCAGAGAAAGAAAAAAAAAAAAACGTATGAGGCTTCAACAGGAAAAACATTCTTCCTGATGCTTCAAGGCAAACAGATACTCCCTGGATGATCAATCAATACTTATACTGATACAGTGATGTTACACTATTACTGCAACTCCCTCCTCAGGGGATTATCTTTACATAGGCTACCCCCCTTCAGTTCATCATGAATGCTGCTGCCAGGGTCATCCACCTTACCAACCGCTCAGTGTCTGCTACCTCTTTCAGTCAATGCCTCCACTGGCTTCCACACACCCAACAAATTAAATTCAAAATACTAAAAACAGCTTACAAAGCCACCCACAACTCTGCCCCCAGCTACATCAGTAACCTAGTCACAAAACACCAACCTAATCGTTCTCTCCACGCCTCCCAAGACCTCCTGCTCTCTAGCTCTCTCATCACCTCCTCCTATGCTAGCCTCTAGGACTTTTCTTTAGCCTCTCCTTTCCTATGGAACTCCCTACCCCAATCTGTCTGACTTTCTCAGACTGTCTCCTACTCTATATGCTTTTAGAACCCTCCTATTCTGACCCTACCTAACAACTGTACTTTTACAGTATTTTCTCCATCAGCAAATCCCCCACAGCTATTACTTTTTTGTATCACTTGACCCTCCCTCTTGGGTCTCTCCTAGATTGTAAGCTCTAACAAGCAGGGATTTCTGAGTCCTCCTGTATTGAATTGTATTGTAACTGTACTGTCTGCGCTCATGTTGTAAAGTACTGTGCAAACTGTTGGCGCTATATAAATGCTGAAAAATAATAATACCTATAAATATTATCTGCATATCAACAAACACATCAACGTTTTTTTTTTTTTTTCAAACACTCTATAAAGTTTACTAGAGCTAGCTCATGTGGGAGTCTGTACCACATTTTCATTGTTTCTTACTGTAAATAAGTCTTTCTATAATCAGAGATTCAGCCTCTTTTCCTGCAAATGTAACGACTGTGATAATTTAACACAATGAATAGGCAAGGAGCTTGAACAGGAGCCTCGTGTTTATTCAGCAGCATCCATCTTACAACATCTACAGCTCCCCGCCCCCAGATCATATGACTAAAAATGTTAACTTTGCCTAACATGCATAAGGAACTAGACATAACAATTGAACTTGAAATATAAGCATATGCCACATGATATCCTTGATGAATCAGTACAGCACCTTACCTAACCCAAACTGGGATGCATCCACTTTAAGTTCAGTGTCCCAGTTTACGTCAAAATATTTCAGTACTGGCCCTGGATGTTTAGTGATAATTTTTTTTCACTTTGTCGAAAGTATTTTCCATGTTTTCATCCCAACACCAAATAACATCCTTCTGTAGCAGTGTACAGTACGTAGTGGTGCTATCTAAACAAGGCCCTGAGATAATTTGGATAGATAGTTGAAAATGCCCAGTGATGTCTCCAGCTCCTTTCAGGAGGTTGGGGCCTTCATGTTAAGAACTACTGTCATCTTCTTTGGATCAGGCTTCAAGCTCTCTTTAGTTAGTAGGTGGCCAAAATATGTAACTTCTTCTACCCCTATTTGCATTTTGTTTGGATTGAGTGTGAGATTCTTCTTACAACACTGATCGAGCAAAGCAGTAAGGTTTTTGTCATGTTCCATTTGATCCTTTCCATAGACCAGCAAATCATCAACTATTACTGTTACCCTGTAGACCAGCGATCAATTTGTGTGATTTCTTTTGAAATATCTCCCGTGCAGACGCTATGCCGAAAGGTACCCTTGTGAAGTGCCATCGACCTAAAGGGGATTTGAAAGTGGTCAAGTAACTGCTGGCTTCATCAAGATGCAATTGCCAGTAACCCGACTGGGCTACTAGTACACTAAATACTGTCAATCCTACTAGCTTATGTGCTATATCCTCTATGATGGGGAGTTTGTAGTGTTCTCTCATTATTACTTTGTTCAAATCACGTTCGTCAAAGCATATACGAATTGCACCTTTGTTCTTCTCCTCCACCACAACCATAGAACTGACCCATTATGATGGCTCTGTGACCCTTTTTTCTAGTCCCAGATTTTCCATCCTAGTAAATTCTTGTTTGATTTTATCCACAAGAGTTAAAGGTATTTTCCTTGGGGTGTGAATGACAGGCTGCGCAGCCTCTTTATACGTATGTGGCTTACACCTGGGAGGCACCCCAGGCCCTTGAATAGATCACAGTACTCATGTTTAATGTCAGCCTCTGTCAGACCTCTGTACCCACTGGCCACAGTCATTATGTTCTTCACAAGTCCAATCTCTTTACTTGTTTTGAGATCTAGTGCAGCGTTTCTATCACAAACAATTGCAGGGGTAGGGAACCTGGGCTCTCCAGCAGTTTTGCAACTACAAGTCCCATGAGACATTGCAAGACCCTGACAATCACAGGCATGACTCCTAGAGGCAGAGGCATGATGGGATTTGTAGTTTCACCACAACTGGAGAGCCAAGGTCGCCTACCCCTTATTGGAAAACCTTTTCAGATCCCTTGTAAGAACATTTTGCATGACAGCGACCCATTACTTTCAGCTTTTCACGCCCATATCTCATTCATTTCGGTAGGTCCTAAATCTCTTAGGGGGATTCATTCCTGAGGTGTTCCAGGTATATGTGGCTTGGCACACAATTTACTTGTGCTCCTGTATCTATTTTAAATGTGATTGGAGTTTTGTTACCCCCATCTGTAATGTTACCTTTGCTTCATCTGCAGACTAATGTGTTTTCTCTACTGCTGCTAGATATATTGGGGTGCAGTCTGAGTCTAACCCTGCATTGTCATCAGTGTTCTCTATGGCATGTACAGGTTGTGTTTTTGACCTTTCCGTTCGTAAATACAGTTTACACACCCTGGCAAAATGTCCTCTTTTCTTGCATTTATTGCATATCTGCCCCCTTGCTAGACAAACACTATTTTTATGGTGTATGTTTCCACGATATCCACACTCTGCTTGTGTGTTACTTGTCCCAGTGCCATAGGTGCCTTTTATTCCTTTGTGTGATCTTTCTTGCCCTGCTGCTGTAATTTTCAATATCATTATTCTGGAGCTGTGTTCCTTCCAGTACCTGCATGTCCTTCCTTAACATTTCATATGCTCTGGCAATCCTTATGGATTTCTCAAGATTTAAATCTTCTTCCTGTAGCGGCTTTTCCTGGACTTCCTTAAACTTACTGCCCATCAGACGGTCTTTTATCATATCTCCAGCATCATTCAAACCAAACAGAATATTGGCATGCATTAAAAAGGGGATTAACTCCAGAGATAAAAAGATAATTCTCCCACTCTACAAGACTCTGGTCTGGCCACACCTGGAGTATGCTGTCCAATTCTAGGCACCAGTCCTCAGGAAGGATGTACTGGAAATGGAGCAAGTACAAAGAAGGGCAACAAAGCTAATAAAGGATCTGGAGGATATTAGTTATGAAGAAAGGTTGCGAGCATTGAACTTATTCTCTCTGGAGAAGAGGCGCTTGAGAGAGGATATGATTTCAATTTACAAATACCATACTGGTGACCCCACAATAGGGATAAAACTTTTTTGTGGAAGGGAGTTTCATAAGACTCACTAAAATTAGAAGAAAAAAAGTTTAACCTTAAACTGCGTAGAGGATTCTTTACTGTAAGTGTGGCAAGGACGTGGAATTCCCTTTTGACAGATGGTTGTTTCAGCGGGGGGCATTGATAGTTTAAAATTACTATTAGATACGCACCTGCATGACCTCAACATATAGGGATATACAATGTAATACTGACATATAATCACACACATAGGTTGCACTTGATGGACTTGTGTCTTTTTTCAACCACACTACTATGTAACTATCATAGAACGCAGTCTCTGACAAGCAAGTGCAGCTACAGTATGTCACCCATTCATCCACAGATTCACTTCCACACTGGTTCCTCTCATAAACAGTTTCCTTTGCACTGTGGAGTATGTCCTTGGGTTGCAGTATGCTTCAAACTTTGCAAACAGTACCTCTATTTTCTTTTTGTTCTGGGCAGTGATCTCCCCACTTGCTTGCCAGGCTCGGCAAACATCACGTTCTTTTTGTCCTACACGTATTAGAAAATTAGCTGATTTCTGCTGATCAGTCTATTTGCCTGCATCTGTTCCTGCAAAACTGCTCCATGCTACCTATGGAAGGAGTTTTGATTGTCACACAGGCTTGACTTCAAACATGTCTGCTGTCACCATTACATGGTGATTTTATGGGGCTAGTAGTTTACAAGAGAAATATAACATTGTTATGGTAGTATATCCAGCAGAGGAAGTGACAAGGACACTGGCAAGATCAAAATTGATGAAAATGTTCTTAACCTGAATATCAATGCAACCACCACATCAAATATTGGTGAGCTGTGATATATATATATATATATATATATATATATATATATATATATATATATATATATATATATATATATATATATATATATCAGGGATATGCAATTAGCATACCTCCAGCTGTTGGAGAACTACAAGTCCTATGAGGCATAGCAAGACCCTGACATCCACAAGCATGACACCCAGAGGCAGAGGCATGATGGGACAAGGTAATTCTGTGACCATTGCTATGTTTTCTGAAATCATTGTCATTAGTAAAGCTTAATAAGGCCAGATCAACCTAATTTGACATACAAATAATGATAGATTGGTGAACATACCATCAGGTGTCAGAATTGTTAGAGTACCTCATTTAGAAATAATTTTTTATATTTATAATATCTTTTCTTAAACCTTCCACTAGTGCTAGGTTGCCTCCATCATTATCTTTTACCATGTCCATTCTTGCATTCAAGCTTTCCTTGGATTTCTCAAGTCCTCTTAATGCAACCACTTGCCTTCTTCAATTTATTGTCCTCTTTAAATGGTCTGCAATGTTCAATTATGTGTTTTACTTTATCTGTTCCTTCTGATCCATGGAATTCATATTCAGCTGGTCATAATTTTCTCAGTTTTTGCTGCCATTTGCTGATCTTATATCCTCAGCTATTTTAAAGCTGTTAAACATTTTACTGTTTTGTTGCCACCCGTGGATCATGCTACTGACTTCTGTCCATAATTCTTTGGGTATTCTGTCTTTCACATCTAATTCACTTTATCTTATATTCATTTAAACTGGATATTCATTTGGAATATGATGTTTAAGTATGGATGATCTTTTAGTTTACTTTCAAGCTGAAGCTGACTTACCTTGAATGAAGTATGTCTCAAATCATGCAGGCTGCATATAAAAAGGGGGTAAGCAATGAACCTTTTCCACAAAGTTCTTCTATTAATTCACTAAAGCTGTAGGACTAAAATTAATTTATATTTAAACTTCAGCTTTAAAGGATCACTTTTACCAAAAAAAAAAAAAAGACATACACTTTTTTGCAGGAAAATTAAAATATGAAATTATTATTCTTTTTGTTAGGGACTTGTAAAGCATTGCACCCACGATTGGCAAATTGTGAGTGTAATGCCACGGTTCTGCAGACTGTCTGTGTATCTGTCTTTCCATAGCGCTGATACGGGCAGGCAGTTACACTCCGACAGGAAGCTCAATGAACCATCTAGAGCGAACAACAATGCTCTGGTAGTTCATTAAGAACTACAAGCCTACAGACACAAAGGCTGTCGGGACTTGATTTTTCTGATTCTTTGAACACTATGAATGAATGGTATGGTGAATCAGATGTAATAACCAAATGGCAACTTACAGTTTAAAAGAGAAACAAACATCCGTATAGCGAAACGTACGTCGGGAGGTAGACTTGCTGACGTCATCACTCTATACGGGAGATCGCATGCCGGGCCGGCTCTCCATTGTCCTATACGGATGTTTGTTACTCCTTTAAACTGTAAGTTGACATTTTGGTTATTAAATCTGATTCACCATACGATACACACTATGTGAGTCTCTCTTCATTTTGGGTATCCATGCTGAGCTTCACGGCCTTTGTGCCCATTGAGTTCGTTCCATCTGATCGCTCGCTTTCCCTGCCATTGGAGACCGCTATCTACTGGGAACAAGTTCAATAATTTTGGCCCATTACAACTTACCTCTGGTAAGCATACAACTTTATAGGTGGTGGTGCACAGGTGTGATTGGTGACACATTGTTGTTCTGCTGTTTCCTCGCACAGGGTTTCTATTTGCTCACTGTTTGCTGCACTGTGTATCTTACTATAGGACTATCATATCAATTCATCAGTGATTGGATATTCCTTTTTCCTTTTTTTTGTTGGTTCACATATGGACTATATATGCACTTTGATTTATATATATTGTATGTTTTTTTCTTTATGTTTCACATCACATTGGTTATTGATTTGTCAGCTTTGGCACTCATGGTAATTCACTTTATATTTTTTTGTGTTGCGCAGCTCTACTATTTCTTTTTTGTATTTGTTTTAATGTATGGTCCTACATTATGAGCTGCGGCATTTACATTTTGATGTGTTTAGTAGCGCAGTATATCCCATTTTTCTCTATTGCAGTCTCACTGTGCTCAGTTGCAGTCTCACTGTGCCCATATTCAGTCTCTCATTGTGCCCATATGCAGTGTATCACTGTGCCCCTATGCAGTCTCTCACTGTGCCCTATGCAGTGTAACGCCATCAGCGTTATTCCTTTTACACGGAGCGCAGACTTGTCACTTATGACAGCTGCGCTCCATTCAGACACACGTCCGCGTCACTTCCGGTGCGCGGACGTCTGCGCTCCACGTTGGAACGCGGAAGTGCGTTCCAGCGTGTGGCGCCCAGCTCAGCCCACAGCCCGGGCTATTTAAACTCCCGGGAATGGCGGCAGGGTGTTCGGATATTCCTGTTGGACCCTGCCGCCACCTGGGAACCCTGGACAAGCTACAGAGTCCCTGTAGCACCTCTCTCCACACCACACCTCTTCAAAGTGCCGAGTGTTCAGTGTATACTGGGTAAAGACTCACCTCTTGTGCATACTACATGCTGAATACCACCACCACCTGTGCGGACATCCCTGGTATAGACTACCTTCTAAACCGCAAGTATATTTAACTACTGCTGTAAAAGGATACCACCAACACCTGTGCGGACATTCCCTATACAGACTACCTCCTAAACCGCAAGTATTTCTGAGACCAGCTTGTTACTTTATCAGTGATTGCTAGTATAATTCAGAACTGTATCTTTCACTCTATACTTGTTACTATATACTAGCACCAGATACAGCAGAGATATTTCTCTCTATTAATACCAGTGTGGTGATATCTTGCAGTACCTGTAATTCTACTACCCTGACTTGTTGAATTTACTTAGAAGAGACTTTATATTTGTAGTATCTGAATTGTGTCCATTGTTTAAGCTTAAGAGGAATTAAGCTATTACTCTTGTGTTTTGTTCCAGTAGAGGATATGATGATATAACCCCAAACTCTTATCGTTCAGTGAGAGTGAACTGGTGGTTGATTTCTGATAAGCCTCTACAGCTGCGATCTAAACTTCAAATAGAGTCCTCTCACAGTTAGGGTCGTAACATAATATCCGAACCTCATAAAGAAAGAAAAGATATATATATATATATATATATCTCTAAAATGGATCCAGCTGACCTTGCAAATCATTTAGTTGCACTCTCTCAAAGGGTTGATAATCTTACTGCTAACATGAATGAGTTACGTATGCAGAATGATGCTTTAAGAGATCAAAATTTTGCACATGCCAGAGAAAGACCTGAACCCAAGGCCTGTTCTCCAGAACTTTTTTTTGGAGATAGAAAAAATTATAGACAGTTTATCAGTTCATGCCGATTGATGTTTGAGCTGCGACCACGTACTTATCATTCTGATAGGATAAAGATCCTCACATTAATTACTTATCTTAAAGGTGAGCCCAGGGTATGGGCTGACACCTACGTAGAAGAACACGGAGATCTCCTAGGAGCTTTTGACACATTTCTTGAAGAAATGTCTTTGTTATATGAAGATCCCAACAAACAGTTAACAGCTGAGAATTCAATCAGGAGTCTTAAACAGGGGAAGAGGCCTGTTGAAGATTTTATTTCGGAATTCAAATGTTGGTGCAGGGAGACCCAATGGTCTGATATTTCTCTCAGAAACCAGTTCCGTTTGGGTTTATCTGAGGCCATGAAGGATGAGCTTGCCCGCGTTGACCTACCCACTACTCTGGAAGATCTTATGCACCTCTCAGTGACTATTGATCGTCGCCTTCGTGAAAGAAAAACCGAACGTGCCATTACTTACTCTGTCACTCCCTTCAGGAGGTCTAGATCACCTCCCAAAGATTCTCCAATGGATCTTGGAGTTATCAAAGGTCCTTTAACTACTGCAGAGAAACAGCGCCGCAGAGCTAACAATCTTTGCCTATATTGTTCTGCTCCTGACCATATCGTTTCCACCTGTCCTCTTCTCAAGAAGAACTCAGAAGGTAATTTCTCCCACATTAGTAAATTAAATTCATCTGGAACCATATCTAATCATTATATTTTTGTTCCTCTCACCCTACAGTGGGATCAAGGAAAGATTTCCATTGAAGCAATGGTCGACAGCGGAGCATGTGGCAATTTCATTGATTCAAATGTTGTAAAAGCTAATAAAATTCCCAGTGTGTTAAAGCATATTCCAGTGTCACTCACTTTTATTGATGGTTCTAACTCTTCTTCCGGTCCAGTTACATCTCAGACAGTTCCTTTAACAGTTACCTGTGCCACTGGCCACACTGAGATTCTCAATTTTGATATTATTTCATCTCCAGTTTTTCCTATAGTTTTAGGTCTACCATGGTTGCATCTTCATCAGCCTACTATTCTTTGGTCCACAAGATCTCTTTCTTTACAGTCTACTTACTGTACAGAATTTTGTCATCCTCCATGTATCATCTCCTCTTCAGAAGTTCATCCTGCTAATCTACCAATTTACTTACAAGATTTCGCTGATGTATTCAGTAAGACTAATGCAGATAAACCTCCTCCACATAGGATTTATGATTGTCCTATTGACCTAATTCCTGACAGTCCTATCCCTACCGCTCGGATTTACCCCCTCTCACAACCAGAGCTTACACACCTAAAAGATTACTTGGATGAGAACCTTAAAAAAGGATTTATAAGGCCCTCCACTTCTTCAGCTAGTGCAGCTCTATTTTTTGTAAAAAATAAGGATGGATCACTTCGGCCGATAATAGATTATCAATCTCTCAATAACATCACTATAAAGAATAGATACCCATTACCACTCATTCCAGAACTCATTGAACGTTTACAAACAGCTAAGATCTACACAAAGCTGGACCTCAGAGGTGCCTATAATCTGATAAGGATCCGCTCGGGTGATGAATGGAAGACTGCTTTCAAAACCCGATACGGACTTTTCGAGTATTGTGTAATGCCCTTCGGTTTATGTAATGCTCCAGCAACTTTTCAGTGGTTTATTAACGATATTTTTCATGATCTGCTCGACATTTGTGTTGTTATTTACTTGGATGACATATTAATTTACTCTGATACTCTGGAAGAACATCAAAAGCATGTGCATTGGATTCTGGATAGGCTCAGAACTCACTCTCTATATGCAAAACTTGAGAAGTGCGTCTTCAGTCAGACGACCATCTCCTTTCTTGGTTATCAAATCACTCCCGACGGAGTTCAGATGGACCATACTAAAGTAGATTGCATTCTGTCCTGGCCTTCTCCTCAGTCTAGAAAGGCCCTCCAGAGATTCCTTGGATTTTCTAATTACTATAGAAAATTCATTAAGAATTTTTCATCAATTGTGAGACCACTTACTAGTTTAACTAGTTCTAAGATACCTTTCATTTGGTCCAAGGAAGCACAAAGATCCTTTGATACACTTAAGCTCAGTTACACCTCAGCTCCCATTCTCCAACTGCCCAATCCAATGTATCATTTCACTTTGGAAGTTGATGCCTCACATTTTGCTTTGGGTGCTGTACTTTCCCAACAACCCACATTATCACAACCACTACATCCTGTTGCCTTTTATTCTAGAACTTTATCACCAGCTGAAAAGAACTATCCGATTGGTGAGAAGGAACTGTTAGCAATAAAGGATGCCCTCGCAAACTGGAGACATCTTCTGGAGGGTTCCACACACCCTATTACTATTCTCACAGACCATCGTAATTTACAACATCTTAAAACTTGTAAAACTCTTTCCGCCCGTCAAGTCAGATGGAGTTTATTTTTTGATCGATTTGATTTCGTCATTTCATACCTCCCGGGTACTCAGAATACTAAAGCAGATTCTTTATCCCGTATGAATGAAGATCAATCCATGGAGATTCCTCCACTTTCCATTATTCCCTCCAACCGATTCATTGGAACAACTTTGACATTTAATAAGTTGCTCATTCAAACTCTCTCCAAAGACAGATCTCAACTGCCTAAAGGTTTACAACAAGAGTCTAATGGACTATTAACTTTCAACAACAAGATCTATGTCCCACCAAATCTACAACTCATACTATTAAAACAACTCCATGACGCCCCACTTGCAGGTCATCCTGGTATTAGTAAAACCCTTCATTTACTGAAGAGAAATTATTGGTGGCCTCATCTCACAAAGACTGTTCACGACTATGTTAGTTCTTGCCACACTTGTGCCACCAACAAACATTCAAGGAAGCCTCCCTATGGCTTATTAACCTCCATCCCAATACCTAATAGACCCTGGGATGTTATTTCCATGGATTTCATAGTAGATCTCCCTAGATCAAATGGAGCAAACACCATCATGGTCACTGTTGATATATTAACCAAGATGGCCCATTTTGTACCTTTGAAAAAATTACCTACTTCTCAAGAAACAGCAAGGGCTTTTGTATCTAATATTCTTAGATTACATGGTCTTCCATCCCAGATCATTTCAGATCGTGGGTCACAATTTATTTCCAAGTTTTGGAGAGCCCTTTGCCAAACATTACAAATAGATCATCGCAGGTCTACTGCTTATCACCCCCAAACAAACGGGCAAACGGAACGTGTCAATCAAACACTTGAACAGTATTTGCGCTGTTATTGCACTCATCTTCAAGATGACTGGTTTGACTTGCTTCCACATGCAGAATTTGCATATAACAATGCTTCCAGTTCATCTTCTCAGTTTTCACCCTTTTACGCAAATTATGGGTTTCATCCTAATAGTTTACCATCCACTTTTCTTCCAAATAATGTTCCGGCTGTTGAGAATTTCTTCTCAACCATAAAAAACACTTTAAATAATCTTCGTTCTAACCTTGAAGCTGCTCAAATTAGGCAGAAGAAATACTATGATTCTCATAGGACAATATCACCTTCATACAAAATTGGAGATTTGGTATGGTTATCCACTCGGAATCTGCGACTTAATATTCCATCAAAGAAGCTTGGTCGTCAATACACAGGACCTTTCCCAATTTCTCATGTCATAAACAAAAATGCTGTTAGATTACTTCTACCTTCTGATTGGAAGATTCATCCATCCTTCCATGTTTCACTAATTAAGCCTTACAAACCTAATCCCTTTCCAGATAGAGATCCACAACCTCCTCCTCCAATTCAAGTTTTTGGTGAAACTGAATATCAGGTAGAGAAGATTCTTGATTCTAGGAAGAGAGGATCCTCTATTCAATATTTGATTCGTTGGAAAGGCTATTCTCCCACAGATGATTCCTGGGAATGTTCTTCAAATATTCATGCTCCTCGACTCATTAAACAGTTTCATCATAAATATCCTAATAAACCATCTCTTACTGGGCGCCCCGGAGGTGCCCCCTTGAGGAGGGGAGTATGTAACGCCATCAGCGTTATTCCTTTTACACGGAGCGCAGACTTGTCACTTATGACAGCTGCGCTCCATTCAGACACACGTCCGCGTCACTTCCGGTGCGCGGACGTCTGCGCTCCACGTTGGAACGCGGAAGTGCGTTCCAGCGTGTGGCGCCCAGCTCAGCCCACAGCCCGGGCTATTTAAACTCCCGGGAATGGCGGCAGGGTGTTCGGATATTCCTGTTGGACCCTGCCGCCACCTGGGAACCCTGGACAAGCTACAGAGTCCCTGTAGCACCTCTCTCCACACCACACCTCTTCAAAGTGCCGAGTGTTCAGTGTATACTGGGTAAAGACTCACCTCTTGTGCATACTACATGCTGGATACCACCACCACCTGTGCGGACATCCCTGGTATAGACTACCTTCTAAACCGCAAGTATATTTAACTACTGCTGTAAAAGGATACCACCAACACCTGTGCGGACATTCCCTATACAGACTACCTCCTAAACCGCAAGTATTTCTGAGACCAGCTTGTTACTTTATCAGTGATTGCTAGTATAATTCAGAACTGTATCTTTCACTCTATACTTGTTACTATATACTAGCACCAGATACAGCAGAGATATTTCTCTCTATTAATACCAGTGTGGTGATATCTTGCAGTACCTGTAATTCTACTACCCTGACTTGTTGAATTTACTTAGAAGAGACTTTATATTTGTAGTATCTGAATTGTGTCCATTGTTTAAGCTTAAGAGGAATTAAGCTATTACTCTTGTGTTTTGTTCCAGTAGAGGATATGATGATATAACCCCAAACTCTTATCGTTCAGTGAGAGTGAACTGGTGGTTGATTTCTGATAAGCCTCTACAGCTGCGATCTAAACTTCAAATAGAGTCCTCTCACAGTTAGGGTCGTAACATGCAGTCTCTCACTGTGCCCATATGCAGTCTCTCACTGTGCTTATATGCAGTCTCTCACTGTGCCCATATGCAGTCTCTCACTGTGCCCCTATGCAGTCTCTCACTATGCCCTATGCATTTTCTCACTGTGCCCTATGCAGTCTCTCACTGTGCCCAAATGTAGTCTCTCACTGTGCCCATATGCAGCCATACCTTTCATTAGTAAAACAGCGTGTGTCTGCCACTGTGTAATCCATATGCAGCCGTACCTTTCATTAGTGAATCAGTGTGTGTCTGTTCGGCAGTCCATTGTAAGAAAGCCCGCCTCCTCCTCGTCTGTCTGTGATAGAGGAACACTGATACGATGCTGGGAAACTGTATCGGTGTTCAGTCTATCATAGACGAGGAAGAGGCGGGGCTGTCTTACAATGGATGGCCAAACAGACTGGATTACCAGCAGCAGACACACACTGTTTTACTAATGAATATGTATGGCTGCTGTAACGGATCATGGACTATGCTGCCGGGACAGTTATAATCTTCATGAGGACTACAAGGAACTGAATGGCTTGTCACAATTGGATGTACCACATTGTATTCTGAGCTCAAAGGGTTAATTGGACAAGTCTCTTTCATTGCTGAATGCTAATGTTCCCTTAGCATAGCTAATGAACTCTTTTGTGGAGGTAAACAGCCCCCCTGTGAGGTGTCTGCTGAGGGGGATTATGTGTGAGTGATAATTGTTTTAAAGGTTAATTGAATTCTATTGTCTGATCAAGTTAAGGAGCCAAAACGGCTAGCGGCTGATTGGCTCAAGGGAGTGTCATTGTTTCAAAGTGTGTGTATTGAAGTCCCCCTGGGTGGGGGGGGGAGTGTCATTTGTTTCTGTACAGTTGTAACCAGATATAAGGAGGAAAAATGTGGCAAATAAAGTCAGTCTGCTTGACCCTTCAAACGTAGCCCGTCTCGTTTCTTGGAAGGGCGTTCGATGGGATATACCGGCGGTACCTGCATATCGCATTTTGCCAGGGAAAAGGACGTCTCCAACGGCTGAGACCCTCACACTACTTGGGTAGCCGTTACATTGGTTGGCAGCGGTGGGATGGTCCTTTTATCCAAAGAGCAAGTGCTGAATGGAGTCGCAGTACGCCAGGCTGAAAAGATCCACACTAAAAGATCTATTGGAGAGTCGTGGTAGGAGCGCCAGCAACAGACCACGGAGGGAGCTGATAGCTGAACTGCTGGAGCTGGACGAAATGGATGGATCCATGGAAGGAACGGAGCCCCTTGCACCTGTCAGCAAAGAAGATGTAATTACTGGGATTGTACAGCGGAGATTATCCTTGTATCCAGAAACGTCCGTGGAACTAATCAACCAGCTGTTCCGGGAAGCAAGGGAAGAGATACAAACGAAGAGGGGACAAGAACTGGAACTGGTAAGAGCGAGACAGCCCATTACACCTGCAGTTCCTACCCCCCCACCTGCTGCTACAGGAAAGAAAATACCGTTCACTGCATTTAAAGCTTTTGTAGAAAGTGAGGAGGAAATCGATGGATATTTGGCGGACTTTGAGAGGCAGTGCTCACTACACCAAGTACCACCAGACCAATGGGTCACTATTTTGTCGGGGAAATTGTCGGGCAAAGCCAATGAAGCCTTTCGGGTTCTTGCTCCAGAGGATATTTTACAATATCAGCAAGTTAAAAAGGCGCTGCTAACCCGATACGCCGTAACTCCAGAAGCCTACCGCCGGCGCTTCCGGGAGTCCAAGAAGATGGCTGTGGACTCCCACATGGAATGGGCCAACCAGTTACAAAGGGTGGCATCCCTTTGGGTCCAAGGGTGCAAGGCCAACACCGGGGAGGAAGTATTGCAGCTGTTCCTAATGGAACATTTCTTTCAAGACCTGGCCGCAGACATACAAGACTGGGTACGAGATCGCCGGCCCGCTAACTTAAACGAGGAGGCTCGGCTAGCAGATGAGTACGCGGAGACAAGGAAAGTAAGCCAGGGTACTATGCGGCTGGCTCAGAAGGTAGAACCGCGTACTCCAACCGTCACCCCACGCCCAGAGTTTCGGGCTCCAGTCCCACCACGTCCTCAGGGGCCTAGCAACTACCCCCGGGATTCGCCTAGGGTGACGTGCCATCACTGCAGCGACACTGGACATATTGCTCGTTATTGCCCTTTGAGAGCTACAAATAACAATTGGAGACGCACAACACCCAACACAGAGGTCACTCCATCACGTCCCTCTGCGGCCCACTGCCTGGAGACCGAGGGGGGCCCTGAGGAATGTCTGGGAATTTGGTATGAGGCAGACCCAATACAAGCGGCCTCTCCGGATAACCATCAGCATCACCGTCAGGAGGTACGAGTGAATGGACAAGTAGCACAAGGCCTAAGAGATTCCGGGACTACTATCACTCTGATTCAAAAACATCTGGTAAAGCCAGAGAACGTGTCCACTCGCACAGTTGCCGTCCGGGTCGCAGGGGGTGCTGTATTTCGCGTACCCACCACCCGGGTGCACTTAGACTGGGGAGCCGGGTCAGGAAAGACCACAGTTGGTATCATGGACAACCTAGTAAAGAAAAATAGTTGGAAACAACTGCGCTAAGGTAAGAGATCGGGATTAATAAGCAGCAATTAGGTTGTGTATAAACAAAATAACAAATAAGAAAGAAAAGTAATTGCGCTAAACCCAAATATGCACTCCTAATAAGCAAGTGAATATAAATAACATTGTATCTATAAGTAAATAAACCAAAGATATCAGGAAGGCAGGGTTACCTACCTTGCTAATAAAGCTGTGTATAAATACAGTGATCAACAACACAAGTAATACTAAACGAAAATTCCAAAAGTGATTAGAATAAACCCAGCATAAGTGTTATAAAGTCCATAAAGTCCAAAACTGATTTTTGGAAATAAGTTATAAGTCCATATGTTGAGTAAAGACACCCGTGAAGGTTCCAGAAATAATATAATTAATGCACCAGACGTGAATCCTCCACCGATCATGCAGCTGCTTACCAGAAGCCTGGGTCCTGCCGGACCACTATCCACATGTCTCTCAACCAGAGATTTTGTAAGGCAGTAGTAACTCCTCCAATTGCACTAAACCACTCCGTGCTCAACGAGGGATATAGAAGACAACAAGACAAAGCTCCACATAGCATAAATCCGTGTAGTTTATTTTAAAAACAGCAGTAAGCATATATACATACAACTCACATTTAAGTTGAATAAACCAGCATTTGGCCTGTAACGCCGGCCGGACGTGTCCAGGAACAAAAAGAAGGCCACTCGTTTGGAGAAATGAAGGGGATGGCGTCCACACGTCACTCACTCCACCCAGGGTGGAGTGAGTGACGTGTGGACGCCATCCCCTTCATTTCTCCAAACGAGTGGCCTTCTTTTTGTTCCTGGACACGTCCGGCCGGCGTTACAGGCCAAATGCTGGTTTATTCAACTTAAATGTGAGTTGTATGTATATATGCTTACTGCTGTTTTTAAAATAAACTACACGGATTTATGCTATGTGGAGCTTTGTCTTGTTGTCTTCTATATCCCTCGTTGAGCACGGAGTGGTTTAGTGCAATTGGAGGAGTTACTACTGCCTTACAAAATCTCTGGTTGAGAGATATGTGGATAGTGGTCCGGCAGGACCCAGGCTTCTGGTAAGCAGCTGCATGATCGGTGGAGGATTCACGTCTGGTGCATTAATTATATTATTTCTGGAACCTTCACGGGTGTCTTTACTCAACATATGGACTTATAACTTATTTCCAAAAATCAGTTTTGGACTTTATGGACTTTATAACACTTATGCTGGGTTTATTCTAATCACTTTTGGAATTTTCGTTTAGTATTACTTGTGTTGTTGATCACTGTATTTATACACAGCTTTATTAGCAAGGTAGGTAACCCTGCCTTCCTGATATCTTTGGTTTATTTACTTATAGATACAATGTTATTTATATTCACTTGCTTATTAGGAGTGCATATTTGGGTTTAGCGCAATTACTTTTCTTTCTTATCATGGACAACCTACCTGCCGAGGTGGTGCTGGGCAACGACATTGGCCCTCTGACTTCGGCTTATTTACCTACACCTGCTGCTGCTTGTGCCGTGACCACCCGTGTTGCTGGAATCAACCCACTTGCTGCTGAGAACCGGGTAAGACTACCTTCCCCGACATGTACTGTAGATCCGGCACAATATCACAGTCTAAAATGGGAATGTGACAAGTTGGCCAGTGAGAAATCAGAGATGCAACGACACTATGTCACGTATTATGAGATGTCCCGTGGCTTGAACATTGAAATGCACAAACAGGCGGAAATTGTCAAAAGATTAAATGGGATTTGCATCCAGGTGGTGCCGTATCTGTCCCAAGAGCATCAGCAACAGGTTTTGGGTGCCATTGAGAGAGCAAAGCAAGTGACTGTTCCAGAATTGAATTCTATTATTCACCGTCACCATCAGCTACCGACCTGGTAAGCCAATGGGAAGGCTGACGGACTGTCCAGGCAAACGGAACTTTTACCCTAACAGCAGACCGGACATCCCCAAGTTGATCCGAAAAGGATCAATCCGGGTCTGCCGGAGTGTTCCACAAAAGGGGGGCAGTGTAACGGATCATGGACTATGCTGCCGGGACAGTTATAATCTTCATGAGGACTACAAGGAACTGCATGGCTTGTCACAATTGGATGTACCACATTGTATTCTGAGCTCAAAGGGTTAATTGGACAAGTCTCTTTCATTGCTGAATGCTAATGTTCCCTTCGCATAGCTAATGAACTCTTTTGTGGAGGTAAACAGCCCCCCTGTGAGGTGTCTGCTGAGGGGGATTATGTGTGAGTGATAATTGTTTTAAAGGTTAATTGAATTCTATTGTCTGATCAAGTTAAGGAGCCAAAACGGCTAGCGGCTGATTGGCTCAATGGAGTGTCATTGTTTCAAAGTGTGTGTATTGAAGTCCCCCTGGGTGGGGGGGGGAGTGTCATTTGTTTCTGTACAGTTGTAACCAGATATAAGGAGGAAAAATGTGGCAAATAAAGTCAGTCTGCTTGACCCTTCAAACGTAGCCCGTCTCGTTTCTTGGAAGGGCGTTCGATGGGATATACCGGCGGTACCTGCATATCGCATTTTGCCAGGGAAAAGGACGTCTCCAACGGCTGAGACCCTCACACTACTTGGGTAGCCGTTACAGCTGCATATGGATTACACAGCTGGAGACACACGCTGTTTTACTGCTGACTCGAGTATAAGCCGAGGGGGTCGTTTTTCAGCCTAAAAAATGGGCTGAAAAACTTGGCTTATACTCGAGTATATGCAGTAAATGAAAACACAGTTTAAGCCCTGGCTCACATTGATGCTACTTTGAAATCGCGCTACTTCACTTGAAGTAGTGCAATTTCAAAGTAGCAAGGTCAGCGCGATTTCAGGTGCTACTTGATAGACATCTGTGGGGCTTCATACACAGATGTCTATTGAAGTCGCAACTGAAATCAGCAAAAGTAGTACAGGATCTACTTTTGCAAATCGGTGCTTGGAATCGCACCGATTGGAACAGTACCATTGCTGCCAATATGCTGCAACTTGTTATGCGATTTGATCTCTCAAATAGCATGACAAATCGCTCCAATGTGAACCTAGACTAAATCACATCACTCAATCCTACTGACTGTTGTCAGTCACACTTACTAGAATGATCATATCTTATCACCATGTCCCAACCCAGATGGTAAAATCAACAGCTGTACTTGGAAAACAATGAACAAAAAATATTATACAGTGGCATAGTACGAAAAGTACAAACTTAGTTTTAAAATGAAAAACAGTATTCAAACTGTATTTATCAACATCACACTGTAATCCAGAAATAATATCTCCCAGTTTTCATTATAGCTATTACATTTGCCCAATTAATCTTTAAAAAATAATGTTTTCATGTATTTCTGGCAGACAGTTTCAAGACTAAACCTATGTTTTATATGCTAAATCAAACAGCAGTCTGATTAAATGATTACCTACCTACAGAGCTTTTCTGTGTTCATTTTTATCTTCAAGAAAATTGGCAATTTAAAATTAAAAATAAAACATTTTACACAATTTTAGTCTACGTCAAAAAATATGATCTATTTCCACATTGTTCATAACCACCTGCAGTGGATGCACTTTTCATTCTTTAGGGAGACAATGAAAAAAGTGAACTAATTAAGCAGAGCAGATGATGGATTGTATTCTAGAGAGATCTGACAACTATTTCTACAAAGTCTTTTTTATTAAGTCAGGGCAGGAAAGTGTCGGGAGAATAACTTCTGAGGCAAGTTGGACCAGTGGACCTCAATAGAATTATGTGATAATAAAAAGAAAATAAGCTGAACTTACCAAATATAGTAAATAAACAACGTCCCTGCGCTCAATCCTTCTTTTCTTCACTTTATTTATATAAAAGGAAGCATTGCTGAGACCGGTAAATGATTTCTCTTAAAGTGGTTGTAAACCCTTACATATACCCAGTGAAGTGACTACCCCAGATTATACACAGAGATTAAATAAATCCTCCTACGTAAGTTGTACATGTTTATCTAAAGTATTCTCTTCTCTACGTTCCTTCAAGGTCCAAAATGTATAATGTTTGTCTGAGCTTTCAGAAAGCCGAGGGCAGAAAGCCGAAGTTACACTCTGTAGAGCTCAGTGAGGAGAGCTCTAAAAGCTGATTGGTGGGAAGGGACACAACCCCTTCACACAGCACAATGAACAGAGCTGAGACTTTCAATCACAAGCTCTCCTGACACCTTTTTTTTCTTGGTGTCAGGAAAACTTGTCAGAAGTGATTCATGCATAGAAACAAAGCAGCAGACAGAAATTACACTTGAAATTGTCACTGTTTGATTGATTTACTAAAACTGGAGAGTGCAAAATCTGGTGTAGCTGTGCATAGAAACCAATCAGCTTCCAGGTTTTATTGTCAAATCTTAATTGAACATGTTGAAGTTAGAAGCTTATTGGCTACCAAATCTGCACCATATTTTGCACTCTCCAGTTTTAGTAAATCAACCCCAGTGCTCTTGGCTGAGACAAGTACACTCTATAGAGCAATGGTTCTCAACCTGGGGGTCAGGACCCCCTCGGGGGTCAAAATATGATTTGCCAGGGGTCACTGAATCCTGGGCTGTTCTTGAAGCCCACATCCGATCTCCCGGATTTAATACTGTACGAGTGCAAGGGACTCAGGGAGCACTAAATGTACGTGAGTTAGGGGCGCAAATTACTTGTCTTGACTTGGGTGCAGACAACCCACCCTACGAAAATAATTTTACTGTTAGGGGTCCCCACAACTTGAGAATTTTTTTCAAGAGGTCACGGCACTAGCAAGGTTGAGAACCACTGCTATAGAGGCATATGCTTTGTTTGTATTTCATGTCTGATGTAATTGTTCTGTCCACCAGATGTCTATGCTGATTATTTGTATCTGTGTCGTTAAAATTACATGTAAGGTTTGTAATTTACATAAGACAATCATATGTGGAGTGCAGGCTCCATCTAGCGTTCTTTTTTGGTATTGCTGCAGTTGTTCTGTTTATTTGATTTACTGTATGTGTAGTTAAGGAAGTTGATAGTAAATAGGGAATTCTAGGTAGAATTTTCACAGGAAGTGAAGCAGCCAACATTCTTTGAGAAGATACTGCAGGAAGCAAGACATGTATTTCTCAATCTATCGCCATCACCCCTTAGGCCCCGTACACACGACAGAGGAACTCGACGTGCTTGGCACGTCGAGTTCCTCGTCGAGTTTTGGGATGAAGCCGCCGAGGAGCTCGGCGGGCCGCCTTCTCCCATAGAACAACGCGGACAACGAGAAAATAGAGAACATGTTCTCTATTTTCTCGTCGAGTTCCTCGGCGGCTCCATCGAGCCAAAACTGTACAGACGACAGAGTTTCTCGGCAGAATCCGGGTTTTGACCGAGTTTCTCGGTGAATTCTGCCGAGAAACTCTGTCGTGTGTACGAGGCCTTAGAGAACTTAAAAAGTAAGTGTTTACTATCTCATCCTATATTTTAGATTGTTGTTTCTGTAATGTATGCTGTAATGTATGCAATATTGTACTTATTGAGGTCTTTTTCTGTTATTTTGTAGTTTCACCTGGCTTGTTCTAAAAAAAACTGAGATCAAAGAAATATGGTATCTGAAGTTTATGGGACAAGAAGGTTTAGCTATATGTCCTTGAGACAGAACAGTAATTACAATTACTTTAACCACTGTTAAGCCTCGTACGATCTGATTGTTGGCAGGGTATTGTCTGATGACAGACTGTTGGCCTAAAATCCGATCGTTAGTACGCTCCTTCAGACAATTGTTGTCCAACTTTCGGCCAACAAATGCTGGATGGCCAAAAGTCTGTTGTCCAAAGTACAAATGTCCAAAGTACAAACACGCATTCTCGGAATCAATGCTCACCAAACACGACATTAGCAGAAGGTGAACAAAGGGTAGCACTCAAAAGCTGAAATTCCACATAGTATGTCACTACGTTCGTGTTTGTTGGCCGACAATTGTGTGTTGTTAGTATGCAAAACAAAATCTAGGCACACGCCCTTTTGACAAAAGTGTGATGCTCGGAGGGCCAAAAATCAGATCGTGTGTACAAGACTTAAGGGTCACATTTGCTGGATAGAGTGGTTTGGATATTAACTGAGCACTATTATTGCAGGTATTAACAACATACAATTACCAGAATACAATGTATTTCACTATAGTGGGCCTTTAAGTTGAAGCAGTGCTTTTCTGGCATCAAGTTGAGGTATTTCTTTGTATGCCATCATCAGTTGGCTTTGGTCATTTGGTGGTCCCCAGGGGGCAATGCACCCTGGTCTTTTTGGCTATTTATAAACCCACTTGCCCTCTGGCATCAAAGGGTTTAATAGCTTTAACAAAAAGTGGCCCAATATCCCTGCCATAAAGTTGGTTAGCATCTAATAATATAATGTACTTGTCCCTTTGTTCCTTTGCATCTACCTTGTTCATACTGGTTAACCACTTCAATACAGGGCACTTTCACCCCTTCCTGCCCAGGCAAATTTTAAGCTTTCAGCGCTGTAAAATTTTGAATGACAATTGCGCGGTCATGCAACACTGTAATCAAATTAAATTTTGATACATTTTCTTCCACACAAATAGAGCTTTCTTTTGGTGGTATTTGATCACCTTAGTTTAGGCCAATATATATATATATATTCTTCTACATATTTTTGGTAAAATAAACACAATAAGCGTATAGTGATTGTTTTGCACAAAAATTATAGCGTCTGCAAAATAGGTTATTGATTTATGGCATTTTTATAATTATTATTTTTTACTAGTAATGGCAGTCATCTGCGATTTTTATTATGACTGCGACATTGCAGCAGACAGATTGGACACCTTTGAGACTTTTTTTAAACCTTTGACATTTATACAGCGATCAGTGTTATAAATAGCCACTGATTACTGTGTAAATGTCACTGGCAGGAAAGGGGTTAACACTAGGGGGCGATCATGGGGTTAAATGTGTTCCCTGACTGTGTGTTCTAACTGTGGGAGGATGGGACTGACTAGGAACACAAGATCTGTCTCGTCACCCCTGACAGGACGTGGATCTGTGTGTTTACACACACAGATCCATGTTCCTGCTCTGTCACGAGCGATCGCGTGTGCCGCCGCCAGGCACGCACATCGGCTCCTTGGTGCAGTGGCGGTGCACGCGGGCTCCCTACGCCGGTGGGAGGCCAGGGTCATCATATGACACCTGCCCGGGATGAGAGAGCCACCTTGTGGATGTCATATGACAAAATGCGGGATGGGGAGTGGTTAAACTTTTTTACCTGTACCCATATCCCCAGGCATCTCATGGCCACATACCTCTCCCTGTCTCCCATTTGTGCTTTGTCACATGTGCCCCCCGGTGGAGAGTACAAACTGCAGCACCAGCACATATTTTACAGCAATGGTCCACCCTTGTCACAGAGCAATGATGTTCAGCTGCTTCTGGTGCAAGTGCATCTAGACAGGAAGTGACTGAAAGAGATTGAAGGAGATCAGAAGCAACGAGATGTAAATAAGTAAAAAAACGGTGAAAACTGAATTTTATAAAAACAGAATGTCATCCTAATGTGGTTTAGGCCGACCTAAATTAAAAGAAATAGAAAAATAAGACAGACATGCCTGCAAAAGACTTTTATTTTCTGATGGAATACCACTGTATAGCCTTGTCTTTTTCACCAGGTTATTAAAAAAGTGGGTTTTTCTATACATCACAATTAGTGTACTTCTGCAGTGATTAATGCTGTTGTGTCAGTTCATTTCCTAAAGGTTTGTTTCCACTTCCACTGCAATGACTCAGAAACCAGATGTTATGGTTCCTTGTGCTTATAAATAAGACTACCTGTGAATACTTCAGTCAGTCTGCAGAATAGCGTGTGTCTAAATTAATTACTTTGTTTGCCTTAACATAATGCATCTGTTAAAAATCTATAAAAAAAAATTATGCTTAAAATAATGTTGTTTGCTGGCTAACACAAAGTTCTTACAGCACTAAGCCCTTACAAGCAGATAACAGACATGACATGAAACAGTATTACAGTCTGTTGTAAGAATTAACCACAAGATTGAGATTTTACAGGGGCATTGGCCACTATGTGAACTCCAAGACTGGCCGTAAATGACCTGTTTTTCTCTAGAAATACAAGCAACCAGAGAATCTCTAAGGATGACTAAATAGTTATTATGCCCTGCACACATGATCGTAATTTCCGATGAAAAAAGTCAGACAGAATTTGTGTGTGTGCCCCATCGGAAATTCCGATGGACTTAGAAAGAGAACATTAAAATTTCTATCGCAAATTCCGATCGTCTGTGTGGAACTCCGACAGAGAAAAAAACATGCATGCTCAAAATCAAGTCGACGCATGCTCGGAAGCTCGGAAGCATTGAACTTAATTTTTCTCGGCTCGTCGTAGTGTTGTACGTCACAGCGTTTTGGACAGTCGGAATTTGGTGTGACCGTGTGTATGCAAGACAGCTTGAACAGAATTCCGTCAGGAAATTCCATCAGAATTGATCCAGATGGAAATTCCGATTGTGTGTACGGGGCATAAGGTTACCTAATAATCAGTATTGAGCTCTTATGTGTATTGAGCATCTGTAGAATTGGTTGAAATTTTTAAACATGCTTGAAATTCTGTGCTATTAATTCATGATTATCTACTTGAAGAGCGGGCATTTTCTGGCACGTTTTGTTTTAAAATTACTTATAACCCCCAAACATTATATATACATATATTTTTTTCCAGAGACCCTAGGAAATAAGGAAGAAAAGGGGTGATCCCTAATGCTGCACATCCATGAAATCCTATAGAGGTGGACAGAGTGGCAACCTCAGCCTGGACTTCTACCAGGCTGCGCCTCAAAGGGTTTCACTCCGCTCCCTGGAGCTTAGTCATGGGGACCCCCACCCAGCACTCCCAGCAGCAGATTTGGAGGAACTCAAACTTACACCCCACACTAACCATGCCTGAGGGGCAAATGAAGAGATTATAGGCCACCCTAGGGAATAAAATGGCGATGATGGCGATGATGCTAATGCAGGGAAATCACCAGATGGCTGCCGTTCTGCAACTTACTAAGATGGGCTACGAGAGAAAATGGCAGCGAACGGTGACTGAATCTATTTATAACAGAGGGCTACAAGAAAATGGTGGTGATCGCCACTATATAGAGTATGGAAGAAATGTCAGCCAGTCAGAAGTCCCAGAGGAAGTCACGAGACTGTGACGAAACCGGTAGGAGGAGCTTGATCAGCTGATGTTGAGGTACCAGGAAGTGTTGTAGAGCAGGCACAGGGCAGGGGGAACACCATGAAACTGGGGCTGCAGAGCCGGACCATAGGTGACTCTATCACCCCTCAGCACTCCAGCACTTTAAAGGCAATTTGTATTCATTTAAAATGTGAGTTGTATGTATGTGGAGTTTTGCTTGCAATTAACCATTTTTAAACGTTATCAACCTATTGCATGCCTCTGTCATTTCTCGCATGTGATATATATGAGACGTGTCTTTGAACAAACCAGGAGAAAATAGTGGCTTTTGAGCTGGGCTACTATCGGGAGTAGAAAGAGACCTGTGTTCCATATCAGCATTCCATAACCTATATAGGAAACAGGAAATAAAGGAGGATCTCTGCAGCCTAATGCTATTAATTACAGGTTTATTGTTTAAGCCCTTAAAGGGTCATTAAAGATTTTTTTTTTAGCTAAATAGCTTCCTTTACCTTACTGCAGTCCTGGTTTCATGTCCTCATTGTTTGTTTTTGCTTTGATGTTTCTGTAATTCCTCTCTGTTCTGGACACTTCCTGGTTGTCTGTTTCCTGATAACCACAGTACTGGGAGATTTCTCACTGTGGTCACTAATCAAAGAGGTATGATTACTGTGTGTCTCCACACCTGGTGGAGGATGTGTGCACACCACATGAAGACACAATTAACACATCATTGATGTTATTATGGACTTTCGTTGTTCAGTTTAATACCTTATCAAGGACTGAGTGTAATTCACGGCGCACAAGCACTTTATTTATATTTTCTTTATAGGATGTCACATTTTATATATTGCTATATATAATATTTTCTTAGTGGATTTCTGATTAGCACTTATTTTTAGTGTTGAATATTAGCGCTGCTTAGTGTGTTATATATACAGTCTATTCATAAACTTCAGTACAACCAGACTGGTTTTTTATTTTTATTCGATCAATGCAGTGATCATTGTATTCTGATGGCTGGAAAACCTCCCACTTTCTGAATACTATAGCCCAACAGGAGGGATTTCCACATCAAAGCTGACTGTGTGTCAGGGCTGGGCTCAGCCCTTCCTTCTCTGAGCTGGCCACTCAGCTGTTGGCTAATTGCCAGCTCCTATCTCTCCACAGTGACTCACCTGTTGATGATCCTGCTTGTCAGTCCTGCCTACTTAAAGCGGATGTGCCACGGGGAAAAAATATTAAAAGACAGCAGCTACAAATACTGCAGCTGCTGACTTTTAATATTAGGACACTTACCTGTCCTGGAGTCCAGCGCTGATCGCAGCAGAGCACGAGCGATCGCTCGTCTCTCTGCTGCTCCCCCCTCCATCCACGCTGAGGGAACCAGGAAGTGAAGCGCTGCGGCTTCACTGCCCGGTTCCCTACGGCGCATGCGCGAGTCGCACTGCGCCCGCCGATTGGCTCACACGCTGTGTGCTGGGAGCCGAATGTTCCCAGCACACAACGGGCGACAGACGGGAAGTCAGAAAAACCCGTCTTTCGCCCGTAGCGTGTGGCCGGAAGTGGGTGCAAATACCTGTCTTTAGACAGGTGTCTGCACCCCCCTCCCCCCTAAAAGGTGTCAAATGTGTCACCGGAGGGGGGGAGGGTTCCGATCAGCGGGACTCCACTTTAGGGTGGAGAACCGCTTTAAGCCTTCCAGTTCAGATGATCTCTGCCTTCGCCTTGGTCAACATCACAGAGACTATTTCCTGTGTTCCTGTTGAAGACTTTGCTCGGCTGACATCCCTTCTGGCTCTTGATCCTGCTTGCTGTTCTACTACGTTTATCTCTGGCTCTCAGACATTTGGCTTGGCTGACTATCCGATCCGGTTACTGAACTCTGGTTATGTTTTGACTACGCTTACTCTGTTATTTTTTTATTATTATTATTAAACAAGTGTGATTTAACTGTACTTCTGTCTCGTCTGATTCATGGTTTCTGACACTGTGTTGATGTGGGAATCAAGCAATTTTCTTTCCTTCAACCTGTGGTTGAAGGAAAGAAAATGGCATAATTTATGGCCTGTAAAAGAAATAAGTATGCAACATTTTTCGGATATTTATGTTATAATGAATAGCATAAACTTAAACCATCAAAATTCCAAATAACAAAAACAACATGAATTATAAAATCTGTGCAAACATGTTTAGTCCGTAGCGAAAAGGTGAAGATCCAGTTTGGATGCCGCATTGTGCCGATCCTAAGTGGGCTGGCAAATATCTACTTTTTTGCCCACCTATACACACGCCTCCTACCAGAAGGAATTGATCTCAAATTATAGAGATCTAGCTCGCACCATAAAAACTCCAACCTCCAGAGATATTCCACTATGTGGCTACTTATCTAAATGGAAGCTCTGCTTATCTGCTTCCTCCCCCAACTGGTGCCACATTTGGCAACTTTCAGGAGGAACGGGTACCTGTTTTTAACAGGTACCCATCCCCACTTCTGGGAGACTTCCAGAAGTTCGGCCCCCCTCCTCCTTCCTCTGACGGAGGGCCAGTTAGAAAGTGCAGCGTGCTTCGTGCATGCACTATAGGGAACCGGCTGGGGTGCCAACATCGCAGGAACCCTGGACAGGTAAGTGTCCTAATATTAAAAGCCAGCAGCTACAGTATTTGTAGCTGCTGACTTTTTTTTGTGCTCCACTGTTACAATGTACCCCAAAGTATCAACTGCATCCATAGAAGATGTGCCGCTATGAATTCTCTCATACGTAGAGGGTAACAGAAGGAAGAACTTCAAGTGCAGTATGTAAAAACATAATTTATTTTTAATTCATCATTGCACTTACACATAAAAAGCAAATCAGAAGTGGTACAAACAAATATCCTGCACACCCGCGGACCTCGCCAGCAGGCTCGTGCGTAGTGACGCCACAAATCTGGCTCCTGACGCATTTTCCTGTAACAAGCATCGACTGGGAACGGAGGCTCTGTTGTACTGGTTATTTGCTTTTGGATCTTCACCTTTTGTACTACTGACTGAACATGTATGGACTGATTTGATAATTTATGTTTTGGAATTTTGATGGTTTAAATTATGCTATTCACTATACTATCAGGCTTGCATAACTAGCAGTGCCTTTTTTATTCATATTTATATTTTTTTCAGATATAATTAGGGTGAGCAGAGAGTATTTTTTCTGTTTTAATAATGCCTTAAGAGAATAATTAATTATTATTTAAAACCCAACTGTGGGTTAAATATCCCCCCCCCTCACTTCCCTCCGTCCCACCAACCATTAACCTATCCTGCTAGACATTTTACCTTCCTCACTTTGTTAAGCAAGGTATAAGCGCCTAACTATCCTATCCAGGTTCTCAAAGCAGCTATTTCCAGGTGTGGGTGACAACTTATTCAGATTCACATCACACAAACAGTGACAAGGACATCTAAAAAAGGACCCCACAGACAGAAGATGAGTGAAGGATTAGTTGTGGGAAGTAGGGGTAGAGTGTTTGTTATTATCCTGGAGAGCGGAGATAGCTCCAAATGGGCTGTAAGTTCTCATGATCAGGATCATCTTACTGGCATCATGGGCCCCTGGGCAAAGTAATGCTATGGGGCCCCTATAATGATGACAGTGCAGGTAAACAGACATCAAGTAGGTAGGAGGCAGACTACTTCCCCTATGTATCTATCACTCTCAGTGCCATCATGGGGCCCCCAATTTCAGGGAAGCGTGGGCTCAAGGACCAGCTGCTTTGGGTAAAGTTCAGGGGCCCACCCATGCAGCTGGGGCCCCTGGGCAATGCCAAGGTGTGCCCTCTCATTAAGACAGCCCTGCTCATAAAGAATCCACAAGAGGGTGATTATGATGATAGGATGTAGCCTGACTCTGAATCTGTATTCGCTATACAGTAGTGAAGCCACAATGGGGAATTAAACTCTACCCCTCCACCTAAAACAACACAAGCCATTTGTCTGAAGGATGCTGCATGACACCGGAGATGATAGGCTCAGTAAAGTGTACTTAAAAATATAAAAACAAAAAAAGCATGTTAGATACAATTATTGTAGGAGTCTGAACCCATTTTGATATCAGTATCTTATAATTCCGTATACAGTACAATTTAGAATGAGAGAGAAAGGGTCTGGATTTTAACCCAATTAGACTGCATTTGCATGTGTAGCGTGGCAGGGCTGTATAAATTACATTATTACAGCTCATCTGAGCATTCAGCTGTTTGCCTGGAGTATAGCTTTAAGCCATTTTTCACCTCCTCCACATTTTTTTTTACCACTGAATTCTTTATTAAAATTTAAAAGAGTGTAGAAAGGTAATAGGGCAAATGTATTGCAGTATGTACACTAGCCTGTTTTTAAGTAATCAATCATGTGTTTTTTTTTTAATTATTTTAAGGTTAGTGTGCCTTTAAAGATCACAGTATTACTATAAGGCAAAGAGCAATATGCTAAGTGTGGTTAGCCATAGCAACCAATTAGAATTAACCTTTAATGCATCAAACTGCAATCAGAATCATTGCTATGAATGGCAGCCTCTTGCACATCATCGCTTGCTCTTTGTACTACCGTACTAAATAACCCCTTGTGCTATTTATATATTTTTATTTAGCATTTTACAATCAGTGTATGTTGCGAATCCTCAAAGAATATATATATTGCTGCCAAAATGTACATATCAGTGATATTTCCAGTTCTGCTTTTTGACAGCTTTAGAACAGATTGCGAGAAATACCTTGAAGCACAGATAGGTCAGAATAAATGTATCTATCGGATGACAGCTGATGAAATCTGTGTTTATAATGTATAGGTGCGGTCTAGCGAGGATTTGCTCCCTTACTGCTTGAGGACAAACAACTGACACACCAGTAAATGTTAACACTTTCTTTAACAAACTAGATGCCTGATGAGGTGTCAGGCAGAGATACCACTGAGTGATTGGAAAAAGAACATATACATTTGCATGTTTTCCTTCTTTAGCTTCTATATGATATGTGGTTGCAAATCTCAATTTGATACATTTTCTTAGACACTGTTTGCTGCTGGGAAATAGAAGTTATGTATCACCCTCTTTCTAGTGCTAAGATTTACTAACTGTATTATCCCAGTGAAACATAACAGTATTTTATCCTTGAATTCAGCTTTTAATATTTGAGTTTTATTTTACTGTTTTTAAAATACGTTTCTATTTCACATTTAATCCATACTCCTGGCCATTCGCACATACTTGAATTATCTGGAACAAAGAATATTATTTTAAATCCTACCTGCAGGATAAACTGTTGAAATCTGGTCATGCATTGTTATCTATCAGGGTGCCCAATGAGAGTAAGGCAGAGTATATAAACTGAATGCTATATGCTTGTGGCGGTGACCTCACTGGGGTCACTACGTGTTCTAGCATCCACACATCACCCTGTTGGTCAGACATCCATTTTTCCATTTGGCACACTTTCCCAGACAATGAATAGTCTCTTGCTTGTTTTTATTGTTTTTTTTATTAGGGGATTAAACTTGTATGGGTAAAGCATGGCAGTCCGAGATAATGAATAATTCTTAGTAGATTAAAAGTAGTTGAGTCTAGATCTGAAAGTCTCTTCCTCCACACATCTCCTCCAGCACACTACTTGAGATCACTTGCTTCACTTCCCTGTCCAAATCTCGATTCCTGTCACCATTAGCCTCACTCTGAATAAGTCCTAATGTTTTTCTGATAGCCCATTACAGGCAGGGGTTTTCCATCCCTTTTGAGGTAGCAACCATTTTAGATAAGAAGAATAAATGTGCTAACTGACACTTGGTGGACTACTGATCCCAGCACGTCCAATGCAAATCCTGCCTGTCCTCCTGGCAGCAGCGACTTGACTCTACAACAACCCCACAGTCTCTCCCTCTGGCTCCACATCCAAATCCTGTCATGTCTCTTTCAGAGCTTTCCACTGTGCTTTTCACTCCCCGACCCTGGCATGGATCCCTCCTGAATGACTTGCCTGGATGTGATACCAACTGTCCTCTTTCATGCTCTTGTTCCAGGACACCTCTCAATGACAGTGTAATGAGAGGCTCCCTCCCTTCTCCCGAGCTCCCAGCACACCCCCCAGAAAGGAGGTTTCCTCAGACGACGGCAGTCCAACACTCCATCATTCAGTTCATCCACCCTAGTTGGGGATTGGTCAGGGCTCCCACATACAGACCATGCCACTCCAAGCTCTCTGCCCTGCCTCTTTTTCAGAACCTTCTCCCTGGAAACAGAGAAGGCACCCAAGAGCTGAGGCACATGTCAGTCACCTGCTGCTACACTGAAACCACTCCCTTGCCCCCAGATCAAAACAAACAGTTCTAGCTCACAGCTAGGCCTGTCTAAATTTACTTGCACTGGCAGTATACACAAAAACCCACTACTCTAGCACCTACCTAAAGGTAGAGGGTGCTACATGCTAAACACAAATAAAGTCAAATAACAGAGCATGCAGAGGTATGGTGCGAGGGGGGAAACCGGTGCTTGCTGCCCCTCTCTTTTTTGGCCAGCCAGACTATATGCCTGGATAAGAGCCTGCATGGATTTTCAGGGCATTTCAACACATTTTTTTTTTACTTCAGGGCATATGGCCTGGTATGGTTCAGAAGTGGGGGATTGCACATTCACTGCATCTTTCTACCTGGCCACCTAGGCTGCATGTATTCTTAGGGGGACCCCATGTAAAAGAAATGGCCTAGAGACCTCCAACAAACCCATTTAGGTGTGTGTCCTGGTTGGCCAGGAAAAGGAGGGGTAGCGAGCATGTATACCCTCCAGCTCCTAAAGCATACAAGGCCATTGTAACGGTCACCACCGTTTACGACCTTCCATCCCATCCAAGACAGCTTATCGACACTCCACAATCAGGCAAACAAACACGACCGATAATAATTCCCCCCAGAAACGAAACACACAGCTCTTGTTTGAGGTTCAAAACAAGGAATGACTCTTTATTATCTGCACATGGTAACACATTCCTCTTCAAAATACATCCCTCCCACCCTTGGGAAACAGGGTGGGTTAAATTGTCCAATGACAATGGTGATACAGGTCAGGTGTGTTCAAACTTCTCCTTCAGTAAACAGTCTTAGCAGGGGGGGGGGTTGCTGGAGTGATTCCCCCCCTTTCCTCACAGCAAGACACTTTAACATCCCATAATAGGTATGCAGACTGCCTACCAAGCTCCAATCCACATAGCAGACTTAATTACCACAATAGACAATGGAATGCAATCACACCCCACCCCTTTCATCACAGCAAGCTTACTAGTATACATCAGCCAACACACAATATATATACAATATATACAATATCTGACCGCATTAAATGTGACTAGCACAGACCATAGTGGGGTTCTCATTCACCCTGTGCCCCTAAAGTCACTCCTGTTACATGGCTCCCCCCTTGTGGAACACTCTGGCAGACCCGGCTTGATCCTTTTCGGGTCAACTTGGGGATGTCCGGAACTAGGAGGCCGGGATGACGTCTGTTTGCTGGGATAACCCATCAGCATTGCCATTTGGCTTACCAGGTCGGTAGCTGATGGTGAAGGTGAATAATGGAATTCAGTTCTGGAACCGTCACTTGCTTTGCTCTCTTAATGGCTCCCAAAACCTGTTGCTGATGCTCTTGGGACAGATAATGCACCACCTGGATGCAAATCCCATTTAATCTTTTGACAATTTCAGCCTGTTTGTGCATTTCAATGTTCAAGCCACGGGACATCTCATAATACATGACGTAGTGTCGTTGCATCTCTGATTTCTCACGGGCCAACTTGTCACATTCCCATCTTAGACTGTGATATTGTGCCGGATCTACAGTACATGTCGGGGAAGGTAGTCTTACCCGGGTCTCAGCAGCAAGCGAGTTGGTTCCAGCAACGCGGGTCTGGGCACAGGTAGTCACTGTGTGGGCTTCAGCGGGGCACATTGGGGCGTACGCAGAAACAAGGGGGGCCAAATCATTCCCCAGTAGTACATCTGCTGGCAAATCCTTCATCACCCCCACATTCACATGTCCCGAACCAACCCCCCAATCCAGGTGAACCCGGGCAACGGGTAGCCGGAAGACGGTGCCTCCCGCTACTCTTACGGCTACAGTGTCTCCGGTGTGCTGGCTCTCTGGGATGAGTTTCTTCTGTAGCAGGGTCATCGTGGCCCCAGAATCGCGTAGTCCATTGGCTACCTTTCCATTGACCCAGACAGTCTGCCTGTGTTGCTGCCTGTTGTCCTGGTTAGCTGCTTGTATCGGATCTGCCTCGTGCAGAACGCCCCAATGTTCTTCCTCCTCAACGCAGTGGGCCACAGGCATGGATGTGCGGGGGTTCCCCCTTTCTGGCTGTCTCCATGACTGTGACTGCCTGGGTGGATTCAATGGACAGTCTAGCTTTCTGTGTCCTAGCTGTTTACACCCAAAACACCTGATGGACTGTGAGTTGTCCTGGGAGTTGAACCTGGGCTTCTGAGGATAAGTGGCCGCTGGAGGTGGTGTTGTAGGACGGTCCGACTGGGGTTTGTAGGCAATAGCCGGCGGGGGTGCCGCTGATCGATAATCCACCCGAGCTATGGTCTTGACCACAGAGTTATCCAGTTTGCGGGCGTCTGTGTATTCGTCCGCCAGGCGAGCTGCTTCAGACAAGGAGAAAGGGTTTCTGTCCCGGACCCATTCTCTGACTTCCCGGGACAGTTTGTCAAAGAAGTGTTCCAGCAGGAACACCTGCAGCACCTCTTCCCCGGATTCTGCTTGGCATCCATCGACCCAGTGGGATGCTGTGCAGTGTAGGCGGCATTCCCACTCGGTATATGAGTCTCCAGTCTGCTTGCTCGTCTCTCGGAACCGCCTCCGGTATGCCTCCGGTGTGACGGCATACCTGGCCAAAAGTGCTTCTTTTACCAGTCCATAGTTCATAATATCCTTGTCTGGGATGGCCCTAAACGCTTCACTGGCCCGGCCGGACAATTTCCCAGACAAAATGGTAACCCATTCCTCTGTGGGCACCCGGTGTAGGGCACATTGCCGTTCAAAATCAGCAAGGTACCCATCAATCTCCCCTTCAGTTTCAATGAAGTTCTTAAAAGCAGCAAAATGTATCTTTCTCCTTTCAGCTGGTGCTGCTGTGACTTCTGCTGCTGCGGAACCTCTTTGCCGTAGCCAATTTGCATCCACAGCAGCTATAACCCGGTCTATGATCTCCGGTGGAGGGTTAGGACCATAGTGTGCCAGTCTTAGTTTGACAGCCCGATCAAAGCTTGCCTCCTCCGGGGTCCTGTCTGTTAAGCTGGGCCTTTCCGTTATGTTGGGTCTTTCCGCTCCATCCATTTGGACAAGTTCTGTGATCATGTCCATCTTTTTACAGTTGCTGGCCGGTCTGCCCCGGCTCTCCAGTAAGTCCTTGAGGGTGGAGCGCTTCAGCCGTGCATACTGAGACTCCATTGTCCTGTGTCCTTGTAGCTGTCCTTTAAGCGATGGAATTATCCCACTGCTGTGCCACCACTGTAACGGTCACCACCGTTTACGACCTTCCATCCCATCCAAGACAGCTTATCGACACTCCACAATCAGGCAAACAAACACGACCGATAATAATTCCCCCCAGAAACGAGACACACAGCTCTTGTTTGGGGTTCAAAACAGGAAATGACTCTTTATTATCTGCACATGGTAACACATTCCTCTTCAAAATACATCCCTCCCACCCTTGGGAAACAGGGTGGGTTAAATTGTCCAATGACAATGGTGATACAGGTCAGGTGTGTTCAAACTTCTCCTTCAGTAAACAGTCTTAGCAGGGGGGGGGGGTTGCTGGAGTTATTCCCCCCTTTCCTCACAGCAAGACACTTTAACATCCCATAATAGGTATGCAGACTGCCTACCAAGCTCCAATCCACATAGCAGACTTAATTACCACAATAGACAATGGAATGCAATCACACCCCACCCCTTTCATCACAGCAAGCTTACTAGTATACATCAGCCAACACACAATATATATACAATATCTGACCGCATTAAATGTGACTAGCACAGACCATAGTGGGGTTCTCATTCACCCTGTGCCCCTAAAGTCACTCCTGTTACAGCCATGTACCCTCAACATTGGTAGGGTGCTTTTACAGGGGGGTGGGGTCTGCAGGTCATATGGAAGACCCCTTTAAAGTAAGGGGGACCCAAGATTTCCACCCCTTGCTTCTCAGTGAATTCGTATGGGGTACATAGTACCCAGTGTTATTTACAAAATCCCCACATAGGAAGACTTTTTACAAACCCCCTCCAAAAAAAAAATATCCCACGATATAATGTAAATATAACATTAAATACATTGTACAATGATGCAGATCCTTCAATATTTACAATCACCTTACTGACACCAACGCGACGATTCATGCCATAACCTCTCGTGACGCTATTCCAACTGCAAATAGTCATTCCACAGCCAACTACTTAATTTCAACTTGAGATGCTGGATGATGTCATTGGCCAGATAGAGTCATAACTGTATTTGGTCAATGACATCACCCAGGATACTTGCTGAACTGTTTACAAATTGAAACAAGTTAGTGAATGGATTAAATATTTTATTTGGTGGTTTTAGTAGCAGTAGTAATATTAGTAGTAGTAATACTACAGCTGACTGAATAACATTCATTTGCAGCAGTCAGAGGTTTAGCTTGGTGGGCTGATGAACTGTCCAAATCTGGCCAATTAGCTTGCCCATTTGGCAAACTAGAAAGAGCTTAGGTTGGGCCCAAACTCATGATTACACAAACCTGAAGTTTTTAATTAATTGCCACTATTTGCAATAATTTATTGCAATGTTTGCTACTACCTAGAACATCAAAATTGTGTATATCTGTGAAAGTTTTTATCTATCTAGGTCACAGTATCACTAATAGTGTTTACATATAATTACAGATGAATTCTAGTTATGGTATAAGGCCGGCATTCAGAGAATGATTTGCATTTTCTGAATTAATGCAAAGTGTTCTCTAACTGGACAAGGTGGCATATGTGACCACCTCTGTCTAGCTCTCACTGTGCTTGTCATTGAATACTGTCACTTCTAAACATGGGGGAGTGACAACTGCACTGAATCCTGCCCTGGTACATGCCTATGAGAGCAGAGGAGTTGAATTCACAGAGCCATCGGACTGGTGGCACCAGCTCCTGAAGCCTGTACCCATCCCACAGCCTCGACTCTCCACTTTAGTACCAAGGCATGCTCTATATACTAGGGGGATTTGGGGGTGGAAGAAGTCTGTACTGGGAGGGGGGGGAGGCGGCCAGTGAGATATGCCCTCTTGAACTCTGCACTGTATACACAGCAAATTCATAAACCCTGCACACTGTAGATAGCACCCTCCTAAACCCTGCACCCTGAGCATAGCACACTTCTTAATATTGCACTCTGTATATAGCGCACTTCTGATATTTAATGCCTTTTCAACCTTTAGTACAAGTTGTCCACACCCACCATGGCACTCCCTCTCCCCTGTAGTTGGTACTGGCTAACACCAGGGAGCCGGAAAACATGACCGAACTTGAATGGCCTGCAAATAGGAAAGTATACAGATCTTACTTACACATGTTAGTGAGTATAGGTGTTAGAAGAGGGGAGGGAGTATTTTTAAGATTAGGTAAGTTTATCCTAGAATTCTACCTTTAACCACTTTAGCTCCAGAAGGTTTTACTTCCTTCATGACCAGAGCATTTTCTGCTATTCAACACTGTGCTACTTTAACTAGCAATTTTACAGTCTTGCAACACTGTACGCAAATAAAATTGTTATCATTTTTTTCACACAAATAGAGCTTTCTTATTTGATCACCACTGGGTTTTCTATTATTTTGTGATGAAAACAAAAAAAATCGAAATAAAAAAACCCAATATATTTTGGACTATCTGTTATAAAACATATACAATTTAAAAAACCTACCTTCTAATTTCTTCACAACTTTAGGACAAAATGTATTCTGCTACATGCCTTTGGTAAAAAAATCCCAATAAGTGTATATTAATTGTTTTTTGCCAAAGTTATAGTGTCTAAAATCTATGGTATATATACTGGAATTTATGTAGCTATGACAGTACAATAGTAATGGTGGTGATCAGCAGGGCCGGACTTACCATTGGCCTTGACTGGGCTCAAGCCCAGGGGCCCCACCCAATAGGGGGCCCCCTTTAAAAAAAAAAAAAAAAAAAAATTTTTTTTTTTTTTTTTTTTTTTTTAGGGGTCCGGAGGCCCCCAGGGCCCCGGACGGCAACCCACCTTTTTTTTATTTATTTTTTGTAAAAAAATGTTTTTTTATATATTTTTTATTTTTATATATATAATATAATATATATATATATATATATATATATATATATATATATATATATATATATATATATATATATATATATATATAATTTTTTTTTATTATTATTATTAAAGGGCCCAGGGGTCTCCAGGGCCCCCGGATGGCAACCCACCTTTTTTATTTTTTTATGAAAAAAAATACATTTTTTTTATATATATATATATATATATATATATATATATATATATATATATATATATATATATATATATATATTTTTTTTATTAAAGGGCTCAGAGGTCCCCAGGGCCCCATGTGGCAACCCCCCCTTTTTTATTTTTTTTATAAATGTTTATTTTTTTATTTATGTTTATTTTTTTATTTTTTTTTATTTTTTATTAAAAGGCCCAGAGGTCCCCAGGGCCCCCGGGTTTGGCAACCTCCCTTTTTTTATAAATGTTTTTTTTTATTATTATTAAAGGGCCCAGAGGTTTATTTTTTCATTTTATTAAAAGGCCCAGAGGTCCCCAGGGCCCCGGATGGCTACATATATTTATATATATTTGTTTTCTTCTTTATTTCCTCTTTTTTTTGTAAAGGCCCCCATGCTTCTCAATTTCAGGCGGCAGCACCCCCCCCCCCAGGTTCTCTGCTTCAGGGGGCCCATGCCTTAAGCTGTGCAAGGGGCCCCAAAGTTCCTGATGGCGCATCCCTGTGGGACTTTCCCGCACAGACAGCTTCTTCCCGCAGTCCCGCAAAAGGGTTAATTTTCCCGCACTGCAAGAGGAGGAGGCAGCACGGAAGCAGGAGGAACCGGAGTGGTGTGTGGAGGACTGTGGCTGCTGAAGGGAAGAAAGCCGACAGCCGGGCTAATGACAGTCTGTGGCCCCGGCTGTTGGCACAGGTGAGAGGCACTCCCCCCCTCAACAAGTGCAAAATCCCCCCCCCGCTCAACAACTTTAATGCGCTCCCCCCGCTCAACAACTTCAATTCGCTCCCCCCCGCTCAACAACTTCAATTCCCCCCCCCCCCCCCCCGCTCAACCACTTCGATCCCCCCCAATTCTAGGCTCCAGGGGGCCCCTTCAACACTCAAGCCCAGGGGCCCCCACCACCCTAAGTCCTGCCCTGGTGATCAGTGACTAAAAGTGGAACTGTGATTGTGTGGTGGGCAAGCTGGCACTAGCTGATGCCGGCTGCTGGATGCACTAACTGACTAACTGACACTGACATCAATAATGACACTAATACAGTGATCAGTGCTAATACTGTACAGCACTTTGTCACTGTACTGATGACACTGGCTGGGAAGGAGTTAACATCTAGGAGCAATCAAAGGATCAACTGTGTGCCTAACAATGTGTAATGCGTGCAATATGTGCTGCTTTTACTTACTTTACCATCTGGCTGTTTTTTCACCTTGCTTTGCAGGGAAAAGAAACAGCCAGATCGCTGTTCACAGTACACAGAGTTCTTTGTGTGTAATTGGCCACAGATGATCAGCTGACTTCAGCCAAAATCATCACATGCCTAACAAAGGGGTCCTGCATGACTCTGAAATGTTGCACTACCTGTCCTGTGATGTGATCATGCTTCAATAAAAAATAGTTTGGATGTTACTTGTCGTTCTGTGGTGTGCTGGCAGATATCCTCATTGTGACAATCACAGCATGGGTCAGCAGGTAGCAGGCATATGCATGCCCCAAACCCAGAAGAAAGACTGTAATGTGCCAGTACATCGCCCAGCCTGCAGCTGCTGCCACAGCTATCCCTAAATGACTAAATGACTATCCCTAAATAAATCTGGGAAATATTACAAAACAAGTTCAGTTGAATAGACTAGACCAGTGATTCCCAAACTGTGTGCCGCGTGAGATTTGCAAGTGTGCTGTGGGAGTTTTAAATTTTTAAAAAAAAATTCTAGCATTTTGAATCCTTGAACATATCGCAAAATTAAATGGTAAATTAATGTTGCAAAAGTTAAAAAAGTAACATATATAAAAACGCAATCTCTGTCAGTCTGTCCATTATTGGTTCCTTTCGTAACGAGATATTGTGCGAGATCTCTGGAGAACTAGATCGCTCTACTTATATTATAATACAGACCGTTCCATTCCAACTTTGATGCTTATAAATAAAGTTTGTTCTTTGTTTAGCCATGGAGAAATACTTAAAGGGGAGTTCCAGCCATTTGTGTGTTTATTAAAAGTCAGCAGCAACAAAAAGTGTAGCTGCTGGCTTTTAATAAACAGGCACTTACCTGCTCCAGCGCTCCAGCGACGCGCCGGCCGGGGCTCCGCTCCTCTCCCCCCCTCCCCGGCCGGCGTCTTCATCTTCAGTGTGGGCACCCGGCCGTGACAGCTTTCGGCTTCACGGCCGGGCACCCACTGCGCATGCGCGAGCGCGAGCGGCGCGGCACTGCGCATGCGCGAGCGGCGCGGCCCGGCGCCGCGCCGTGTAATTGGCCAGGAGATCGCCTAGGACCTGTGACGTGTCCTAGGCGATCGCCAACAGCAGCCACTTCCTGAAGGCGACTAAGCTTAGTCGCCTACAGGAAGGAGGAAGTGGGACAGGAAGTCCCACTCGTGCTGAAGCCCCCACTCCCCCCCCAAAAAAATTACATGCCAAATGTGGCATGTAAGGGGGAGAGGAGTGGGTTAAGAGGAAGTTCCAAATTTGGGTGGAACTCCTCTTTAATCAAGTCTGGAACTCAGAAAGAGAAACTGTTAAATGAAAAGCAAGAGAAAGTATGAAGAAGAAAACATTGATTATGGATTCATCGCTTCGGGATCTGAATCTACTCAATTGTCATTCTATCTGATCTGCAAAACACTCGTTTGGCGACTTTTGAGCCTTGCTTCAATCTGATTTGCTCTCGAAAGAAGGCACATCCTTTACATTAAAATTATATGTAAAAAGAAATAAGTTCTTCACCACAAAAATTATTAAATCTTTTCAGGCGTGCCGTGAAATTTTTTAGATATTTTTGGTGCGTCGCAAGACATAAAAGTTTAAGAAACACTGGACTAGACAAAACTTTGTAGGTTGATGCACACTGACTGATTTTGCCATTCAGAAAAGTTGCGCATATATAGGGCATCAAAATTATTATTAAATAACGTTCGTTTTTTTAAAAAGTGGGTAAATATTATGTAAAAATCCTGTATCTTTCCAATGCCATTTAGCCCCAACCCCCCTCCCCCCAAAGTCCCAAAATGTTTGTATTAAAGCGGTTCTCCACCCTAAAGTGGAGTCCCGCTGATCGGAACCCTCCCCCCCTCCGGTGTCACATTTGACACCTTTCAGGGGGAGGGGGGTGCAGATACCTGTCTAAAGACAGGTATTTGCACCCACTTCCGGCCCGGCATTCACGGGCAAAAGACGGGCATTCCGTCACATCCCGTCGCCCCCCCGTTGTGTGCTGGGAACACTCAGCTCCCAGCACACAGCGGGAGCCAATTGGCGGGCGTGGCGCGACTCGCGCATGCGCCGTAGGGAACCGGGCAGTGAAGCAGCAGCGCTTCACTTCCTGGTTCCCTCAGCGTGGATAGCGGGGGGAGCAGCAGAGAGACGAGCGATCGCTCGTGCTCTGCTGCGATCGGCGCTGGACTCCAGGACAGGTAAGTGTCCTAATATTAAAAGTCAGCAGCTGCAGTATTTGTAGCTGCTGGCTTTTAATATTATTTTCCCGTGGCACATCCACTTTAAGAATGGTGAAAACAAGGGGGCGTGGTTACCGCGCGGCTGTATGGAAGCCTGAACTCAGAGCTCCGCTCCAGCGACGGGAAACAGGCTGATTTGAGGCACTGTCTGCGGCCATAAAAGGCACCACATCCCGGCGGTATCACTGCAGGACACCCGGGGATGACTAAAAAGAGAAAAAACGCCGCCCAGCCGGCGAGACTGGAGGATTACTTCTCCCCCAAAGGCAGTGGCGCGCTCCAAGATGGCGCCGGCGGCGGATCTCCTGCCTCCATGGGGGGCTCATCCACCAGCACACCAAGCCCAGGTCCGAGGGGGGACCATCACCGCTGCTCTCCAGATGTCTCTACACCAGCCTCCTGCAGCCCGGTGAAGTCGAGGCCCCGCATGTCTGCTGATCTGCACAGCTCCGAGGTGAGTGAGCAACAGGGCTCAATGGATGACACTAGAGAGCTGGCAGGCACTATCAACACATTCCCCACTGCTAACCAACCTCTCTCTGACACCACGTTAAAGGACATGTTGGTCTCCCTGCGCAGTTCCCTGCATTCAGACATGATGGAATGCATGAGGAACTTCAAAGCAGAGATGGGGGAGCTGGGTGGCAGAGTTGACCATGTGGAAAAGAAAATGGGCGAATATGCCTCCTCTTACAACACCTTAGTCGATTCCCATAATGATCAAGCCGATGAAGTCACATGGCTCAAAGCCAAAGTCGCAGACCTCGAGGACAGATCAAGGAGGAATAACGTCAAGCTACGTGGCATCCCTGAAACTGTCCTCCCTGCTCAACTCCATCAATATGCCCAGGAACTTATGGGATCTTTTCTGCCCTCGATTCCAGCCTCTGAGCTGGTTATCGACCGAATCCATCGCCTCCCTAAACCGGCGCACCTCCCAGAAAATATCCCTAGAGACGTGCTAATGCGGGTGCATTTCTATCACGTGAAGGATCAGTTCACCCTGGCATTTCGCAGGAACCCTCAGGCCCCTGAACGTTACTCCAAACTCCAAGTGTTTGCGGACCTCTCGCAGTACACTATGCAGAGGCGTAGGTCGCTCTTACCTGTCACCAAGGCTCTCCGCAACCACAGCATTGTTTACAGGTGGGGGTATCCAGCTAAGCTCACGATAACTAAGGACAGTGTCTCCTCCACAGTCTCGAACCTGGAGGAAGGTTTGACACTCCTGCGCAAATGGAACATCCTGCCTGAACACCCCCCGGACGAACGGACCTCTTCCCCCAGAGTCCACAATAACGACGACTGGAAAGTGGTGTCGCACAAGCGTAACAACAAGAAAAAAGCTTGAACGCCCTGTGCCTCAGTAACTAAGTTCTAATAGAGCTACAAGTTTCCTGTTGCTCCCTGGAGCTCTCTAACCACAATTCTCCCCTTCCTGAATTATGAGCAGTTACCCTGCCATCAGATTCCGAATGGAATCTCCCTTTTTATACCTTGAATTTTTTGTTTGTTTTTTCTTCTTTTTATCTCCAGTTTCCACGATTTCTACTCTTCTCCTTACCACACTTGGGATGGACGCTGTGCCGCTTACTCTGAAGACGTCCCGCCTCTTCTCAGCACCTGATGCCTGGACTTCATTGAAATCGAGTGCCCGTTGGGAACCTCGAGAGGTACCGTTTTCTTTCTTTTATTTCTCTGCTGACTCATGGCTCTCACGGTAACCTCCTTTAACGTCAGGGGTTTAAACCATCCAGCTAAGCGGGCTTCTGTGTGGAAGGAGGCCTTGAAATTACATTCTGACATCCTGTGCCTGCAGGAGACCCATCTGGTGGCGTCGGGTGCACCCCCTTTCCATCACAGCAAGTTCCCTCACGTGTTCCAGGCCTCTGCTACCAAGAAACACAGAGGAGTTCTCATTGCTGTCAAGGAGTCTGTGATTTTCTCCTTTAAGGAGTCGTTCATTGATCCTGAAGGTAGATTCCTGATTCTGGTGGGAGTTTTTAATAACCAATTGCTCACCATAGTTAATCTCTACGCGCCCAACACCCACCAACTTCGCTTCCTACGGAAACTTTTTTGCAAAGTCAACAAAATTAAGCAGGGGGCTTTGATTATGTGTGGGGACTACAACTTGACAACTGACTTTACGATGGACACCACCTCCAAGTCTAAACGGTCACAACCTGTTCTTCAACCCCTGCTTCACACGGAGGACATGTTTGATGCTTGGAGATGTCAACACTCGAATGAAAGGGACTACTCCTTCCACTCCTCCAGGCATAATTCCTACTCACGCATCGACATGATTTTGGTAGATAGATTTTTATTGCAGAGGATCTCCTCGTCTACCATCCACGACATCACGTGGTCAGACCACGCTCCGGTGTCTGCGGTGGTGGGCGGGAGAAGCCCGACGTCCCCTTACCATGTCTGGAGAGCTAATTCCCACCTGCTCCAGCAACCGGATCAGGTGACCGCTCTAACCGCCCACTTAAAAGAATACTTCTCATTGAACCTAGAGTCTGTTTCTGATCCGTGTATTGTTTGGTGTGCCCATAAGGCTTATATTAGAGGTATTTTAATTCAATTGAGTGCAAGGGCAAAGAGGCAGAGAGCACAGAAATTAGACACTATCTTGGCTCAGATTAGGACCCTAGAGGCCCTGAACAAACGGTCCTCCGACAACCTTATGGCTGCTAAGCTGTTCGAATTGCGCTCGGATCTCAGGCGGCTCCTACTTGAACAATACAACAAACATATCCAATCCCTTAAAGCGGTTGTAAACCTTAAATTTGCACTTTTACCTACAGGTAAGCCTATAACAAGGCTTACCTGTAGGTAAAAAGAATATCTCCTAAACCTGTACGGTTTAGGAGATATTCCCCTCGCAATGCGGGCGGCGCATGCGCAGGGGGGATCCACGGCGGAAGATCCGGCAGCCGCCGGACCTTGCCGATTTTTAAATCTCCCGCGCGCATGCGCGGGAGTGACGTCATCGCCGCTCCAGCCAATCACAGCGCTGGAGCGGCGCCGCTCCAGCCAATCACAGCGCTGGAGCGGCGATACCCGGAAGACACGCCGGAGCAAGATGACATCTCGCTCGGCGTGAACCAGGTAAGTGTTGTTCACCTCGTTTTTAGGTAAGTATTTCATAATCAGCTATTATGCGGTGCATACTAGCTGATTATGCATTTTGCCTTGCAGGTAAAAAAAAAAAAAAAAATTATATATGCGGTTTACAACCGCTTTAAATTAACCCACTATGCTTCTGGTAACCGCGCAGGCAAGTTTCTGGCTCAACGGCTGAAAAACCGTAGAGTAAAAACCTCCATCCCCTTTCTTAAAAATAGTTCTGATGGCAGTAAAATCTATAACCCTCAGGATATAGCTAATTCTTTTGCAGATTACTATGCCTCATTATACAACCTCCGGGAAGACCCTGCCACCCCTCAGCCCACGGAGGCCGCCATGCAGTCCTTCCTCGCTGATCTTGCACTCCCCACATTGTCCCAGTCCCAATTGGAGTCTCTAAACTCACCTATAACGGAGCCTGAGATCCTGAGGGTGATTAGGACCCTCCCTATAGGGAAGTCGCCCGGTCCGGACGGACTGCCCAATTGTTACTACAAAACTTTTGATTCCCTTCTTGCTCCTGCGTTAGGTAAACTGTTTTCAGAAGCAATGCTCTCTGCCTCTTTCCCAGATGAAATGCTTAAAGCCTACATCGTTACCATTCCAAAACCAGGGAAACCGCCTACTGACCCAGCTAACTTCCGGCCCATTTCGCTGTTGAATACAGACGTTAAATTATATGCCAAAATTATAGCTTCCAGGCTACTCCCCATATTGCCAACCCTGATCAACCCAGATCAAACGGGGTTCACTCCCGGTAGGCAGTCCTCTGACGCCACCAGGAGGGTCATTGGCATTGTCCATCATGCTGGGGTTAGTCGAACGCCTTCTCTGCTCCTTTCCCTGGATGCGGAGAAGGCGTTCGACAGGATACATTGGGGTTACATGCGTCGGGTGCTCGAGGTATTCGGGTTTATTGGCCCTATTCTGTCGGCTATCTTGGCCTTATACTCCTCCCCGTGCGCTCAGGTTTACACCTCTAGTATGCTTTCACGTCCATTTTGCATTACCAATGGTACTAGACAGGGGTGTCCACTCTCCCCTTCCATTTTCAACCTCCTCATAGAGCCCCTAGCGGAAAAGATTAGATCCCATGCTGGCACCCCGGGTTTCACACTATTGGGCAGATCACATAACATTAGTCTATTTGCGGATGACATCATTCTTTTCCTGACGTCCCCACAAACATCATTACTCCAGGCACATAATATTCTTTCCGAGTTTAGCCGCATTTCCTACTATAAAGTAAACTTCCTGAAATCCCTCTTATTGGGCCTTAATCTCCCCCCTCGTCTCCAATGTCATTTGCAAGTCTCCTTTCCCTACTCCTGGGCTGCATCTAGTATCCCATACTTGGGACTTCAAATAACGGCCGATCCCCTGAAACTTGCAGAAGCTAACTACACTCCCCTAATAGACAAGCTATCCAAAGAAGTTGACCGCCTTTCCAAAGTTGAATTAACATGGTCAGGTCGCCTAGCCTCGTTCAAAATGCTCTTACTCCCTCGGATCCTGTATATTTTTCGAACACTACCTGTCCCGTTAAAACCTGACCACCTTAACTCCTTAAACCTCATTTTGAGACGCTTCGTATGGGGTACTAAACGCCAGCGGTGTATTAAATCCCTCCTGGTTAAACATAGATCGGTGGGGGGCATGGGCCTGGTCGACATTAAAGATTATTATCGTGCTGCCATACTCACTCAACTTAGATGTTGGATTTCCCCGTCCCCTGAAATCTTATGGTGCGGTATCGAGCAGGCTCTTAGCCCAACCACGGATCTACGTAGTCTCTTGATCCTGGATGCATGGAAGCCGTTCCCCCTGCGCCAACTCCCATTAACTCTCCAGGCCTCCTTGCTGGCATGGAGGGATCTGTGTCACATAGCATCTAGCTCCCCCGACACTGTGGTTCTCCCTACCCCAATTGGGATCCTGTCGAACGCTATTCCACACACCACATATTCCTCCTGGGCCACAAGGGGTATCACTCAGATCGACGATCTGTATGTGAACAATTCGCTTAAATCGTTTGAAACGCTTAAGGCGGAATACAAATTGCCTCACACAGACTGTTTTAAATACACGCAAGCTTCCCATTTCCTAAAAACATTGAAATCCCGGCACATACTTCTTCAGGATAATATATGGCGGTTTTATACCAACAACTCCCCACTGACTAAGGGCATATCCCTATTCTACAACTCTTTCCAGGAAAAACTAGTTTTCTCTGTCTCCCCCCCTTTCCGTAAGTGGGAAGTCGACTTAGATAAAACATTCACAACGTACCAATGGCAACTTGCGTTCAAAAGCGTATACAAGGCGTCCAGATGTGTTAATCACTGGGAGCTTTCCCAAAAAATAGCTCAGAGATGGTATCTTACCCCATACAGATTGGCAAAGTTTTATCCCGCCGTGTCCCCACTCTGTTGGAGGGAATGCGGGGCGGTAGGCAATATTTTTCATGTTTTTTGGCTATGTAAGCATCTTACAAGCTTTTGGAGGGGTGTATTCAGGTGTATCTCTCGTATTACAGGGATCCTGACACCCCCCTGTCCTGCATTAGCGTTGTTGAACTTGGGTATAGAGGGATTCCCCCAACACGTTAGGACTGTAGTCACCCATATCTTATTGGCCGCTAGGACACTGATTACTAGGAATTGGAAATCAAGCAAGGTCCTTAATGTTTCAGAAGTTCTGGACATTACCAAAACCAATTACACATTTGAAGCTATGCTGGCATACAGAGAGGGGAGAATTGTTACATTCAATAAACAGTGGCAGTCTTGGACAGTATGGTCTGTTTCAAAATAAATTTTAAATTGCCTTCACATTGGTAATGACTATGTTTTGATATGCATAAAGCAACTGTATTTGTATGATGAAGTTTGAAAAAAAAAAATTCACAGCTTCCCATCCCATCCCACTCCTTCCTTCCTTCCTTCCTTCCTCTCCTGTTTCTTCCTCTCTTTTCTCTATTCCCTATACGCTATTTTTCTATTTATCTCTACCCACCCAGTCTACAATTTTCTGTCATTTTGGGCCATCCTACGTCACCTGCTGGCGGAGCACTAGATGCCTCCGCAGTATTAGTGCCTCAGACTCTTATGGATGAGCTCAACATGTGTTGTTAATGGTGTGTATCTAGGTCCTATTGCTCGCCTTACGGTGACCACAGTCTCCTCATGTACACTGGGTTGTGTTGTGTTGTGCTCTGTTTGCTATCTTTGCTATTTTGTACTTTGTACTATGTTTAATACTCTGTACCATGAAAATTCTCATTAAAAACTATTTGAAAAAAAAAAAAAAGAATGGTGAAAACAACATTACAAGTCTTCTGGGGGGGGGGGGGGGGGGGGTGTTTAAGCTAAAGGGTCTACATTTTTGTTCATTAAGCATTTATAGAGGTAAACCACAAACTTCTAATTGGTGGGAAAGCATGATGCCATTTGTGAAATTACAACACAATAAAAGATGTTTAACTAAAATCTTGATACACATTATACAATTTTTGTTGTTCAATTTCCTTTAGATTTACCTTTGATCTCATATTATATGGTTTTGGTAAATCTAGAGGAAAGTTGTACAAGAAAATTGTATAACAATTGTATAGTGTGTAACCAGTTTTAGGCACTTAACTGTAAATAAATCAGTCATCAACCCCAGTAACAGAAATTTCTGGGGAAGTTACACAATTAGTTAAAGCAAGCATGTACTGAGAGAAATATATTGGCTGCCTTTGCCGCCATTTTATTCAAAATTGCTAATTACATCGCTGTCCCTGGCTTAAAAAATCTTCTGACTTGAAACCAAAAATGTGGTCACTGAAGGCAGAGCAAAATCACATCTCTTGATCTGCATACTAGTTCGAGGTCAGATACTCAGAAGCTATTAAAACCATGGGATGAATAGGGTAACTAGGTAACTATAATTTTCAGAAGAAGAGATCAGCAATAGTTGCTAATAATTTCCTTTCAACACAAGTTTCCTTCAAGTTAAAAACAATGTCCTTAATTACATCCCAGAACGTTTAAATACCTCTAAAGCCACAACTGGTAACAAAATCCTAATTCAGTGTTAATTCTAGGGCATTACATTAATCTAGTGGGACTGAATAAACTTATGTAAAGTAAGCTTTGCAAATAGTGTTTATTTGTTTTATTGTATTTCTAGGCAACATAATCAGAGAAGGCAAATCTTTAGTGATTTCACTTCAGGCTTCCTTTTAGCTTGATGTGTTAAGATAAAGCCTCTTAGATTTTTTAAGATTTTTTTTATATACAGTATATATATATATATATATATATATATATATATATATATATATATTACTGTGCAAACATTTTTAGGCAGGTGTGAAGAAATGCTGTCAAGTGAAAATGCTTTAAAAAATATATTTTAATAGTTTATTTTTTATCGATTTACAAAATGCAAAGTGAGTGAACAGAAGAACAGAAGAAAATCTAAATCAAAGCAATATTTGGCTTTAAACCAGTAAAACATTCTTACACTTTCACTCAAAATCAGGGTTTTTGTACCATTAGAGTCAGATATGATTAACCTATTATATAAAGCAGGTGCTAATGATCATCATTTTTACACATAGGTTAAACAACGTCATTAACTGAAACAGAAACAGCTGTGTAGGGGGTTAAAAACTGGGTGAGGAATGGCCAAAGCCATGTTACTAAGGTGAAGTTGTGCAAAATAGGTTCCTGGGGGGAGTGCAAAGATTAGTTCTTTGCCATTGGGGCCACCATCCCTTGGAAATATTGCAATCAACTAAATAGTAATGGGACTTTCAATCGTGCCTCAAATGGTAAAATACACAGTTAAAATTCACAAAAATCCCCAAAAGACTCCCGACAGTATGTACCACTTATATATATTCACCCAAAGTGAATGGGCCACTCCTCCTAGAGGTCATCCACATGCTCTGGATCCTGGGAGTGTGGGTGGCCTCTGGGAAGGCTTTGATCACCATTACTGGTTGAGAGGGTAAGTCCTGGTTGGTTTGTGGGTTTATTGGAGGCTTCTTGATGTTGGATCACTAGCAGCACATGGACATAATTATTGTTTTTTTTTTTTTTTTATATATTTTCATCAATATCAAAGCCTAATTCGATAGACCTTAACTTCCATGTATGGAGTAAGAAATATATCATAATATAGTCCTTCTGTGACATAAGACCTAATTGTATCCATCACTGGGGTCTCCTTGTTTGTTCCCCTACATGTTCGGGTTTTTCCTCCCCATGGGTTGGAGGGAACTGGGTGCTGGTGGTTTCTCCAGGGGACCTTGAGGATTGAGGATTTCTTAGGAGATTGGAAGTAAACAACACCAATATACTGTAGATACAGTATATCTTTATATGGATATCTATTATTATTATATTTATTTATTTTTTCTTGTTTTTTTTTCTTTGCTGTTAGCTTTCCTTTCTCCTTGGGAGGGGTAGAGCGTAATATAAATAATTTTGAAGACATTTATGTATGTTTAATTATAAACTGTAACTGTATAAAATGTAAAATTAATTATATTTTTGTATTTGTAGTTTCTATGACATCAGTCCGATTATCCGGGGATCCCAAGAAATTCAGTAATTTTAATTATGATGAAATAGAAAATTTGGTGAATTTTAACTGTGTATTTTACAGTTTGAGACATAATTGAAAGTTCCATTCCTATTTAGATGGTTGCAATAAGGTGAGGTTGTGGAACACAGTTTCTTGTCACAGGTCATATGCCATGGCAATACTAAGCATCGGAAGATGTCCAGCAGATCCATAAACACAGAACTGGTGGAAATCAGTGGCACCCAGGTACACCTATCAAAAGTCTGAAGAAATCCTGCTGGAAGTGGTCTTCATAAAAGAATTGTGACCAAAAACCATACCTGCAGAAAAATGGCAACAGGTGCTCTGGACTCATGAGTAAACATTTTAAACATTTGGATGTAGCAGGAGGTAATTTTTTTCTCCATAGGTCTGGAGACCAGTACAATAATGAATGTCTGTAGGCAACAGTGAAGCATTGTGGAGGTTCCTTGCAAGCTTGAGGCTGCAATTGTGCAAATGGAATTGGAGAATTGGTCAAGAAAGAAACATGGTGTCCCCAAGTCTGTCTGGGATTACATGAAGAGACATAAAGATTTAAGGTAGCCTACATCCACACAAGATCTTTGGTTAGTTCTCCAACACCCTACTGTAGCTGCCGAGTTCCTTCAAAAACTGTGTGGAAGTGTACCTAGAAGAATTTATGCTGTTTTGAAGGCAAAGGATGGTCACACCAAATATTAATTGATTTAGATTTCTCTTCTATTAATTTACTTTCCTTTTTTGTTAATTGATAAGAAATAAACTATTAACTAATTTCCTAATTTACAAAAAAAATTCACACCTGCCTAAAACATTTGTACAGTAGCGTGTGTATATATATATATATATATATATATATATATATATATATATATATACATACATAGTATCTTACAAAGCTACATATCGGCCTAAACAGAGGAAAACATTTGTTTTATATTTTTGGGGGAAATTTTTTATAACAAAAAGTAAATAATATTGCCTTTTTTTTTCAAAATCGTCGCTCCTTTTTGGTTTATAGCGCAAAAAATAGAAAACCACAGAGGTGATCAAATACCACCAAAAGAAAGCTCTATTTGTGGGAAAAAAAGAATGTAAATTTTGTTTGGGAGCCATGTCGCACAACCGTGCAATTGTCAGTTAAAGCGGCGCAGTCTCAAATTGCAAAAAGTGGCCCGGTCATTTGGCGGCCAAATCCTCCGGGACTGAGGTGGTTAAGCAGTACTTGTGTATTACTGCCTGCACCACTTACTCAAGCATAGTTGGATGAGCCATACATGGATAGAAAATAGCTCAGCAATAATTTTAGCAGAATAGGCACTGTCTGCTCATACTTAATAGCTAGACATAAGAGTATTCTTCTTTACCTGAATCCCTGTAGAAAATGTGGCAGCAGTTCAGCCATTAATCTGGTTGCTTGCGACTGATTATTACATATTTACACTTAGTAACTCATCCTAATGTAATTCTGTCTGATAATTACAGGCTTTTCAAAACTCTAAAGTGCTAAGCATTTGGGGAACAAATTACTTTAAAAAAAAGCCTTCCTAGCTACAATGCCTTTATTTAATAGAGCAATGCTACTTAGGTACAAACTATTTTGAATAATTCAAGGTAAAGCAATTATTTGAGCTAACTTGGCTGCTTTACAAAAGTTATCAGAGCAAACTAATTTAGTTTCTGTCATAACCATGTCTCTGCCTCTGCCTTCTAGCCTCAATTAATAAAATGATTACATGCTACTCTTAAAATATTAGTTGGACACTGAAACAAGCGAGAAGTTGCCTGTTTATCTCATTCTGATTGAGAGGATAAATCACTCCTAAACTTTTATTGTCCCGCAGTATGACAGCTGTTTCTAATTGTAATTAATTTAAATAGCTCTGTTGCCTTTGAGTGGCTACAGTTGGAATAGATAAAAAATTAGTCATTTCATAAACAGCTGCAGAATATTTGACTTTGAGTATACCAAAGAGCGGAATCAGATCACAGCTTGAAACGACTCTTTCAAAGTGTGATGTTTATTTATACATGCCAAGTTGTGTTCTTACTGTGTGGGCCAAAGTCATTTGAAGTTGGTCAGTCATGCTTGCTTGCCATCTGTGAATGGGATGAATTTAAGGAGATTGTGTAATATGTAATGTTTATATGATGACATTTTAGCTGTTGTTTACTTCCTCTACTTCCTGTACTTCCCTCTCAACCTTTTCACAATATTTTAAGCTTTCTGGAAAATTGAGTTTTTAAGCTCTTTTCAAGGTAGGACATACAATATGTTTTGCTGCTTTGAGGAAATTACATTTTTGAAAACTAAATATAATCATCTGAAGTGTGGAAGAAAACTGTGAAGATCATAAAGAAATCATCTACTAAAAATGTAACAGGGATTTTTTATGTAACGGCTTATTTTACCGTCCATGGCAAGAAAAATACAGTGTTTACTACCCGTTGCCTCCATCATATTTTTTTTTTTAATATGTGATTGCAGGTCTTCTATACATAGATGAAAGTTTATCTTTTTTCCACAGTCAAGTGCCTTGAACATATTAAATAAATGCTTTCAAAAGTAAAGTGCTGAAAGTAGTAATACTCTATTCTCTTTACTCTAGGAACCCAAAAACTTCTGATGCTTTCAGGAAGCGCACGCCTACAAGTTAAGCCTTTAGCCACTTCACCTTCTCTTAGATCTCTCCCGTAACCTGTACACTTTGATACCACAAAAGCAGACTGAAGCATGGAATGGCAAGGTTCACATACAAGGAATGCAATATATCTTGTGTTTTCTTTTTTCTTCCTTTACCATTATCAGCTACTAAAGTGGACTCATTGTGAAAAATATATTTGTGTGAACCCTTTGAGAAAATCTGGATGTGATGAAATATGCTGGGAGGAGAAAAACCCTAATTGCATGACTAGCTGCTGTGGGCTGGCTAGGATACTTGGTAAACACATGAGATGCTTTTATGATGCTGGATTTTATTAAAGAAATTGCAAAACTGTAAGAGTTTTTTATCAACACAATTTCTGTCAATACAAGATGGTAAATATATGTACTGTGTATGTGTGTGTAGATATATATATATATATATATATATATATATATATATATATATATATATATATATATATACTGTATATACACACTATATTACCAAAAGCATTGGGAATCCTGCCTTTACATGCACTTGAACTTTAATGTCATCTTAGTCTTATGCCGAGTACACACGATCGGTCAAACCGATGAGAACGGTGTGATCGACCATTTTTAATCGGACCAAACCGATCGTGTGTGGGCCCCATCGGTTATTTATCCATAGGTTAAAAAAAAGCAATCTTGTTTTAAATTTAACCGATGGATACCTAACCGATAGAAAAAAAAACAATCGTTAGTAGGCACGACCATCGGTTAAAAATCCACGCATGCTCAGAATCAAGTCGATACATGCTTGGAAGCATTGAACTTAGTTTTTTTCAGCACGTTGTTGTGTTTTATGTTACCGCGTTCTGACACGATCGTTTTTTTAACCGATGGTGTGTAGGCACGACTGAACATCAGTCAGCTTCGGTTAACCGATGAAAATGGTCCATCAGACTGTTCTCATCGGATGGACCGATTGTGTGTACACAGCATTAGTCTGTAGGGTTCAATATTGAGCTGAACCACACTTTGCAGCTATTATAGCTTCAACTATTCTGGGAAGGCTGTCAACAGGGTTTAGGAGTGTGTCTATGGGAATGTTTGACCATTATTCCAGAAGCGCATTTGTGAGGTCAAGCACTGATATTGGGACAAGAAGACCTTACCCGCAGTCTCCGCTCTAATTCATCCCAAAGGTGTTCTATCAGGTTGAGCTCAGGACTTTGTGCAGGCCTTTCAAGTTCCTCCACCTCAAACTCACTCATCCATGTCTTTATGGACCTTGCTTTTTGCACTGGTACAAATCATTTTTTGAAAGGGGGATTATAATGTGGGGTTGTTTTTTAGGGGTTGGGCTTGGCCAGTGAAGGGAACTCTTAAGGCATCAGCATACCAAGATGTTTTGGACAATTTCATGCTCCCAACTTTGTGGGAACAGTTTGGGGATGGCCCCTTCCTGTTCTGACATGATGTCCTTGGAACATTGCTATAAATATACACAACTACAAAAATCAAATAGAAAACAATGTATATACAGTATTCTGTATATCTATATATGTTATACTTCAATAATTTATTATTTAGTTTAATTCAGTATTTCATATTTAGAGTTTCATTGTTTGTTTATCCTTTTTAATGGGCATGGAGTACGGTACCAAACATCAATGATGACAAAGACATGCACCTATGTTATATGGTCCATGGACTGAATATGCATACGACAAGGTCTCTGCAATAAAGCATATACAAAATAAATATAGATATTTGGAACTCTTCACAAATGAGTATTTGACATATTAGCCTAAACACAAAAGAGCAACTGTTCAAAATCAAGTAGGAGTTGCCGCTAATGGACAACAAGTAATGGCCAGGCCTCCCAAATTCTTAAGATGTTTTATAATGGACCAGTTACATTTGTGTCTACTGGAGTCCCAACTTAACCCCTTGCCGACCAGCCACAATTATACTGTGGCATGTCGGCATGATCCCACAAACTGTCGTAGCTGTATGTCGGTCCCTTTAAGCGGGATAGCATGCACGCATGTGCGCCCTGCGGGGGTGCTGATACTCGAGACCAAGGGTCGTGATGATTCCTGGCCACACGCGATTTGCGGGCATGTGAAGCAGAACAGGGACGTGTGTGTGTAAACGCACACGTCCCTGTTCTGTAAGAAGAGGAGATGCAGATTGGGTGTTCCTAATTGCTAGGAACCACGATCTCCTATAGTGAGTCCCCTCCCCTCACAGTTAGAACACACAATAGGGAACACAGTTAACTCCTTGATCGCCCCTAGTATTAACCCCGTTCCTGCCAGTGACATTTATACAGTAATCAGTGCATTTTGTAGCACTGATCGCTGTATAATTGTCAATCGTCTCAAAAATGTGTCCGCCATAATGTCGCAGTCCTGATAAAATTCGCAGATCGCCGCCTTTACTAGTAAAACAAAAATAATAAAAATGCCCTAAACCTATCCCGTAGTTTGTATGCGCTATAACTTCCGCGCAAACCGATCAATATATGCTTATTGCAATTTTTATTACCAAAAATATGTAGAAGGCCTAAACTGAGAATCAAACAATATAAAAAAAATTGGGGATATTTATTATAGAAAAAAGTTCATACTATTGTGTTTTTTTGTTTATAGCGCAAAAAATAAAAACCGCAGAGATGATTTAATACCACCAAAAGAAAGCTCTATTTGTGGGAAAAAAAGGACGTCTGTGCAATTGTCAGTTAAAGCGATGCAGTGCTGTATTGCAAAAAATGGCCTGGTCATTAAACAGCCAAATCTTCTGGAACTGGTTAACCACTTGCCGACCGGCTCACGTCGATATACTTCGGCAAAGTGGCACGGGTGCGCAAAATCACGTACTTATACATCGGGCCTTTAAGAGCCCCCAGAGGGCACGCATGCACCACCGGGGGACCTGCCAGCCACACGCAATTGCGTGCTCAAGAGCCAGCATGGGGATTTGTGTGTGTAAACACACAAATCCCTGTGCTGTCAGAGGAGAGAAGACAGATCGTGTGTTTCTGGAAAGTAGAAACAGCAATCTGTCATTTCCCCTAGTTAGTCCCATCCCCACACAGTTAGAACACAGTGAGGGAACACACAGTTACTACTCTTTGCGACTCAATAACAACCTACTCCGTGGCCAACAACTGTGGTCAACACCTAGCATGTATTATATACCCTAGGTCATTCCATTCCATTCATCACTGCGCCCGACCAGGCCAAAATCTTTAACACGAAAGGCACCTCCTCCTCTTTCCAACAATTTTATTCCCAGCTATATAATTTACCGCCTGGCGACTCAGACAGCCCTGCATCCCCCTCCTTGGACGATATGCAGGCCTACATTGTGGAAACAGCTTTACCTGAAATTGACTCTCAGGAGTCCTTCGATCTGGATAAGCCCTTGGTGGAACTGGAATTTCTGGGTGCCATAAAGGGCCTGGAATTGGACAAATGCCCAAGCCCAGATGGGTACACATGCGGATTTTACACCACTCCTGACCCGGACCTTCCCTCTAGGGGTCTACTGTCTATCCAAGGCGTTCATGCTCCCTCCGCTTACCATAAACTGTCCCTTTATGCAGACGACCTGCTGAATTATGCCCAGAAACCTCATACGACCCTGCCTTCGCTGTTTTCTGAGTTCTGCCACTTCGGTTCTCTTAGAAAAGAAAAAAGGGGGTTCCCCTGGGTGGACTTTTAAGGCACTAATAGTATTCCAAAATATACAGGATATTGAGAGTAAAAAAATTGTTTTATTCACAATTGTACAGTGCCAATGATTGTCACCATATAAGTAAATACATGAGGAACCTTCTTTACACCCGACGCGTTTCAGGGTAACCTTCAAGGGTGTGTAGAGAATATTTAATTAATTTAGGAATATATATTATTGGTTTAAGTATTAGATTTTGAAGTATACAGCATGGATATTGAAGGTAACAATTTTACTGGCAGGGACTGGGAGTCTCTCATGGAGGGGTATCTCAAAAAGTTTGGTGATAATGAGCAGATAGATTTGGTGATCTCTTCTCTATTTTTTAGATTATCAAAAATGCTTGAAAATAAGTCACTTATGCTTTGGCATGTCAATCATTTAAAGATTAAAAAAATGTGGGGGAAAAAATTGCGCTAGTTAGGGAAATTTAGACCATGTAGCAGCCAGCACACAAACAAACAAAGTCAAGTATAAACAGAAAACAATAAGTGCAGCGCTAAAGTTGATATTGAGTGGAAAAATGTTGCCAAAATCACATATCATTGGAAGTGAGAACAACAGAGGACTGTGAGGAATGTGAATGGGAATTCACTCAGCATGGGGGGAATGCTTGTAATGAGTCCATATGTGTATAACCAAACAGGTGAATGGAAACACCGACCAGGTGCAATGAACAATGAAAAGTTCAATGAACAAATGGAAACAGTTCATAGGTATGCTTCCCAGTGGAAGGATAAAACACTTCAAACGTAATGCTGGTTCAGATAAAGAAAGTAGCAGTCATGGCTTGTCTGTAGCAATCTTCAGAAAATCATATAAAGAGGGTGGATACTCTTACCAGCTAAGGTGGACTTGCATGTTAGTACTAACATCAAGTCGGATACAGCATGGTGGTCACAGCGGACCCTGGGCTCTGTACGGATGGATCTGTGGGATGGTCTCTCCAACTGGAACGATGGAACCGATCTTTTCAGATACCTCTCTCAGGAACAGAAACCCAAATGGACAGGGCCGATGACTCATGGATCAACACAGCATGTGTGGAAAGGAAAAAAAATGCTCCAATGGTGCAGGTCAAAAAAAACCGTGAAGGCTTTATTTGTAAAAAAATTAAACAATAAAATCACGTGAATAGTTATAAAAGGCAGTATGGGGTACTAAGCATGTTACCCGACGCGTTTCGGCTCTAAGCCATCAACAGGGGCATGTATCTGTACCCCCACACTGCTAAATTTATATGTACCAAACAATCCAAAGCTCCTCCCCAGGGAGGGAGGAGACAGGAAGTTAAACAATCATGGTAATGCATGGCATAAGCTGATGCGTATTTTACATATGCAAAACATGTCATACAAGTATACATCATAAAACCATTAAATAAAAATGCACATATGTAGCACAAAAATATAAAAAATGACTTGCAGAGGGTAAAATTTGACTTATACCAACTATTTGTGTAGCAAACCGTTTATCACAGTATATGTTAAAACATGTCAATGCTGAGTGTCCAACTGGAGTCTGCAATCCGCCGCCAGCCATAACACATCACCCCTTCTGGAAGAAGCACACACTCTCCAGCACCAACATGTATAAAAAAAACGCACAGAAGCCCAGAACTTGAGCTAACACAATACACAGCTCCTGGAAATCAATCCGGAGCGTGTATCAGTATACAGGGGACACCCTACGTGATTGGAGGACAACGGAGAAGGCTAGGGGGCGGGGCCGGTGATGCGAACCGATAAACATCCAATCGCTGTCATCAGCCACAGCCGCGCCCCCAGGTCAGGTCCGTATACTGAAGACTAATGGAGGGGGAGGGCCCCAAATCGCAACCTATTAACAGAGAGGATCGTCGATGACTGACAAGCATCAGCGATCCGACGTGAGGTGCAGAGAACGGGCGCGGTGACAACGAATCGCCAGCACGGCCGCCCACTGAACTACCGCCGACACCACGTGCGCTCGTCATGTGACATAAACACCATCAGTCGAGGGCTAATAGAGACAATTCAGCCCTGGGGGACACTCGAAGGGTAGGATGGCAAAACATTGATGCAAGAAACAAAAAATAGTTTGAAAATAATCTGTGTCAGTAGACATCCAAATAAACACAGTGAGAGTGCCTTGATGGAATCATATTTGATGGTGAAACTTTATATTAGATATTCGGTGCACATCAGAATAGGACATGGATGTCACAACAGCCCAATGAATGGACGCACGTCAAAAATAATTTGTGTCAGTGGGCATCCAAATAAAAACAATGAAAGTGCCTAGATGGACTACATGTTTAATGGTGAAACTTAATATTAGATATTCAGTGCACACCAGAATTAGACATGGACGTCACAAAGGCCCAATAGAGGGACGCATGTCGAAACCGGGGGGCACTGAAATCTGTGGCTTTTGAGATAACCTTTACAAAAAAAGGAGAAACGGAGGAGAAACATGACACTTAGGAGCTCACGCCCGGTTGATTGTAAAGGTTATCTCAAAAGCCACAGATTTCAGTGCCCCCCGGTTTCGACATGCGTCCCTCTATTGGGCCTTTGTGACGTCCATGTCTAATTCTGGTGTGCACTGAATATCTAATATTAAGTTTCACCATTAAACATGTAGTCCATCTAGGCACTTTCATTGTTTTTATTTGGATGCCCACTGACACAAATTATTTTTGACGTGCGTCCATTCATTGGGCTGTTGTGACATCCATGTCCTATTCTGATGTGCACCGAATATCTAATATAAAGTTTCACCATCAAATATGATTCCATCAAGGCACTCTCACTGTGTTTATTTGGATGTCTACTGACACAGATTATTTTCAAACTATTTTTTGTTTCTTGCATCAATGTTTTGCCATCCTACCCTTCGAGTGTCCCCCAGGGCTGAATTGTCTCTATTAGCCCTCGACTGATGGTGTTTATGTCACATGACGAGCGCACGTGGTGTCGGCGGTAGTTCAGTGGGCGGCCGTGCTGGCGATTCGTCGTCACCGCGCCCGTTCTCTGCACCTCACGTCGGATCGCTGATGCTTGTCAGTCATCGACGATCCTCTCTGTTAATAGGTTGCGATTTGGGGCCCTCCCCCTCCATTAGTCTTCAGTATACGGACCTGACCTGGGGGCGCGGCTGTGGCTGATGACAGCGATTGGATGTTTATCGGTTCGCATCACCGGCCCCGCCCCCTAGCCTTCTCCGTTGTCCTCCAATCACGTAGGGTGTCCCCTGTATACTGATACACGCTCCGGATTGATTTCCAGGAGCTGTGTATTGTGTTAGCTCAAGTTCTGGGCTTCTGTGCGTTTTTTTATACATGTTGGTGCTGGAGAGTGTGTGCTTCTTCCAGAAGGGGTGATGTGTTATGGCTGGCGGCGGATTGCAGACTCCAGTTGGACACTCAGCATTGACATGTTTTAACATATACTGTGATAAACGGTTTGCTACACAAATAGTTGGTATAAGTCAAATTTTACCCTCTGCAAGTCATTTTTTATATTTTTGTGCTACATATGTGCATTTTTATTTAATGGTTTTATGATGTATACTTGTATGACATGTTTTGCATATGTAAAATACGCATCAGCTTATGCCATGCATTACCATGATTGTTTAACTTTCTGTCTCCTCCCTCCCTGGGGAGGAGCTTTGGATTGTTTGGTACATATAAATTTAGCAGTGTGGGGGTACAGATACATGCCCCTGTTGATGGCTTAGAGCCGAAACGCGTCGGGTAACATGCTTAGTACCCCATACTGCCTTTTATAACTATTCACGTGATTTTATTGTTTAATTTTTTTACAAATAAAGCCTTCACGGTTTTTTTTGACCTGCACCATTGGAGCATTTTTTTTCCTTTCCACACATGCTGTGTTGATCCATGAGTCATCGGCCCTGTCCATTTGGGTTTCTGTTCCTGAGAGAGGTATCTGAAAAGATCGGTTCCATCGTTCCAGTTGGAGAGACCATCCCACAGATCCATCCGTACAGAGCCCAGGGTCCGCTGTGACCACCATGCTGTATCCGACTTGATGTTAGTACTAACATGCAAGTCCACCTTAGCTGGTAAGAGTATCCACCCTCTTTATATGATTTTCTGAAGATTGCTACAGACAAGCCATGACTGCTACTTTCTTTATCTGAACCAGCATTACGTTTGAAGTGTTTTATCCTTCTACTGGGAAGCATACCTATGAACTGTTTCCATTTGTTCATTGAACTTTTCATTGTTCATTGCACCTGGTCGGTGTTTCCATTCACCTGTTTGGTTATACACATATGGACTCATTACAAGCATTGCCCCCATGCTGAGTGAATTCCCATTCACATTCCTCACAGTCCTCTGTTGTTCTCACTTCCAATGATATGTGATTTTGGCAACATTTTTCCACTCAATATCAACTTTAGCGCTGCACTTATTGTTTTCTGTCCAATCATTTAAAGATTATATTAGGGACAACATCAATCCCCTAGGACTCCGAGTCCAGATCTTCCCTACTTTGGATGATTTGGACGCGGATTTCAAACAAACAGGGGAGCAGATACTTCAGACGTGTTCACGTAGCTTGATGGAAACTTTAATACAATAATATACAAAAAGATATCAGGCCCTTGATACAGAGATTATTAACCTCTGCAGTAAATTACAGGAATTTAAAACGCATATGTCTGTAGTTTCTAAAGAAAATAAATTAAAAATACATCTACAAATGTTTAATAAAGACATCCTTATTAAAAAGGGTCAAAAATATCTGCGTGATAAAAATGCATTTGAAGCTGGAAAAGCCTACAAATGGACCCAAAATAAATATAACACTAGAGGTAACTTTAATCAGACAAATTATCATTCTTCAACTCAACTAGGTCCTCACACTTCCTCTCAAACAGCACAAAAACATAAACCCATACCGAGCACTAAACGCCAGTATTATGGCGATTCTGCAATAGATCGTAAAGCAAAAAAACAAGTTCTGGAAAATACTTCCAGCTTCCCTTACTTAACCACTTCAATACCAGAAACACCAACTACACAACCCACACCTAACCCATTGTCACAAGACAGAGCTCTTCCCACTATTAATGCACTGTCTAGGTCACTAGAATTAGGCCTCACGGATCCGTCTTTTTTAGAACGGATTTTAGCTGGCGTCAAGCCAACACAACTGAATTTGAAAACTTACACACACGTAGCATTATCAACCCCACAGAAGAATTCCAACTGAAGGCCAAATCTGATTTAAGTATAATCAATTTGTCATCCTATATCTTATCAAGAGAAGATATTTCGATCTTACAAAAGGGCTGACATTTTTGTCCTAGTCAAAATCTGGACAAATTTGAGATCTATAAAGATCTACAACTATTCATTCGGAAACTTATCCTGAAGATACTTTTTCAGAAACAAGAAAATACAACCTATACCCCTAGAGAAAATCAAGCTATGGATCAATTGATTTCACTGCTGGAAGAAAGTGACACAGCAGATCTTATTGATTCCATTGATCTGTCTTAAATTCTGCAATCTGTGGAGCAAGAGACAAGTTACTCTAAAAGCAACCCTTCATAATCATTACTGAAGAAAAAATCTGATTTTTGTCCCTCTCCAACTACGAATCCCAATGCTGCTGCATTTTTAAAGTTGGTAAACAAAGATTTGGAAAAATTGAGAATAAACACCAAGGGCCCTAAAAACTTTAACAATAAGGAAATTGAGGCACTAAAGTTACTTGCTGACAACAACCAAATCACGATAAAACCATTGGATAAGGGTGGCAATGTGGTCCTCCTAAACAATGAGGACTACATTGACATCTGTAAAAAAATCCTCAATAACCCAGATTGGTATCGCCGGATTCCAGCCTCTATCGTTGAAAAATACAATTAAGAATTTTATACATTGATTGATGCTGCTCATCTGAATAATGTCATAAATAAAAAAACATGGAGTTAGATTAGAAATGACTTCTACATACTATCGAAAATACACAAAAATCCCCCCAAAAAAACCCAGGTAGACCAATTATTTGGGGTATTTGGTCAATTAGTGACAATGCAAGTAAATTGGTCGACAAATTTTTAAGACCATATGTAATTTCTCTACTATCTTATGTAAGGGATACCACTCATCTCTTACAGATTCTGGATACAATATACATTCCGGAATCAGCAACTTTAGTCACTATAGACGTGGAAACTTTATATAATACTATCCCTCGTGACAAATGATTAGCAGTAATCAATCACATTTTGCAACAAGCTACGGTTGTGGATCCAGTTTATAACAAATTAATTTTTTCACTCCTGGAGCATATCCTTGGACACAATGGGCCAGATCCACAGAGCGAGTACGCCGGCGTATCTACTGATACGCCGGCATACTTTCAAATTTCCCACGTCGTATCTTTAGTTTGAATCCTCAAACCAAGATACGACGGCATCTGGGTTCGATCCGACAGGCGTATGGCTTTGTACGCCTTCGGATAGTAGATGCAATACTTCGGCGTCCGCTGGGTGGAGTTTGCGTCGTTTTCCACGTCGGGTATGTAAATTAGCTATTTCCGACGATCCACGAACGTACGCGCGGCCGTCACATTTTCTTACGTCGTCTCTAGTCGGCTTTTTCCGGCGTATAGTTAAAGCTGGTATTTTGCGGCGTATAGTTAGACTTGCCATGTTAAGTATGGCCGTCATTCGTCGAAATTTGATTTTTTTTTTGCGTAAGTCATCCGTGAATAGGGGTGGAAGTAATTCACGTCTAAGTTAAAAAAATGACGTTGTTGCGACGTCATTTAGCGCAATGCACGGCGGGAAATTTAGGGACGGCGCATGCGCAGTTCATTCGGCGCGGGGATGCGCTTTATTTAAATGAAACACGCCCCCTACTTGCCGATTTGAATTGCGCACCGAGAGATACACTACGCCGCCGTAACTTACGGCGCAAATTCTTTGTGGATTCAAAGAATTAAAAAGTAAGTTACAGCGGCGTAGCGTATCTCACATATGCTGCGCCTTTCTAATTGTATGTGGAACTGGCCCAATGTTTTTACTTTTAGTTCCAATAGTTTTTATTGAAAAAAAGTTTTTTCAACACAGTTTACAAGCATCAGAAAGGAAATACACCAAACAGGGCATTGGGTACAAGAAGGACAACTCCAGTTAAGTCTTATACACATGTAATCCTAGGGTGGTCACTCGGGGTTTGGGACAAGAGTCTCGCCACCCGCACCCCCCTTGCGATCCCTCTCAATGGTCGCTCCAGGGAGCACAGTCAGCGACCTCCCCCCCTCCCCCCCATATGGAGATATGCCCCCTTTTTGTAGTTGTAGTTCCCATAGCAGTGGTACCCTACCCCCTCGTGAGCATGTGTGGTAAACAGATGCAGGTTGAACACAGAGGACTAAAGTAACTGAGTTTCCTTGTATAGGAGTAGTATCAACAAAACGGAATAGAACAAAATTATATAAAACAGAACATAACAAAACACATTTCTCCCGCATTCAAGTCCTGAGTGACGTGTGTCTGTAGTCAACAGCAGCCTCAATAGTACCAGTACGTAATATAATATTATTATTTGGGACCCTTTACAAACAAGCACCTCCCTTATACCAATTCAACCAGCCCTCCCATTCTTTGGCCGTCTTATCATAGTTACCCATAGCTGAAGCATGAAGTACTTCATACGTGCCATGTGTATGTATTATATGTATGATCTCCGTGATTGTGGGTACTTCCACTGATTTCCAATGTCTCAGAATAGCAAGACGAGTAGCCATAATAATATGCGATACAATGGTCTTATGTGTTGTCGGTATAGTGTGTAGGTCCAGTGAAAGTATCGCCATGGCTGGTGATAACGGGCGGTGTACTCCCGTCACCACAGCCATCAACCTCTCAGTCTGTTTCCAGACTCGGTGCAATCTGGAGCAGGACCATAGAATGTGGCACAGTGAACCTTTTTACCCACAGACCCTCCAGCACAGCGGGGATGCTCCAGGGAAAATTCTCGATAATCTATACGGGGTAAGGTACCATCGAAGTGTGATTTTTTGTTGCATTTCTCTCAGGTTAGTACTTCTCGTAGATGCGTAGGTAAGTTTAAATGATCTTTCCCACTCCCACGCTGCATGTTCCACCCCCAATTCTCTTTCCCATGCTAGCATATGTTGGGATTTTTCGCACAGCAATTTACTTTGGAGGGTGTTATATACAATAGAGATTCCTCCTGTCGAGCTCTGAAGGTCTTTATAGAATCTCAAGATCTTCCCCGGTATGCTGGTCAGCAATCCCGGGGTGGCCTTCCACAAGTGGTCTATTTGCATGTAGGCATACTGGTCTAAAGCTGTAAGGTTATTTTCTGTTTGGAGTTTAGCAAATGGTCTAAGATGTGGCCCATCCACTATGTCCTCTACATTTTGGAGCCCCCTATCTATCCAAGTCGTGACATTTAAGTTTGGTATCAAAAGTCCTAGTGCTGGTAATGGAAGTTCCACTGATGATATGTCTACTTCCCCTTTTGTATGTCCGGACAGGTATAACCACGCTCTGATCGAGGCCTGTATAGGTGGGGCTAATTTTGTGGTAAGTGATCTTGCAATTGGGGCTGTTAGTAGGAAGTTCATTAGGTTCTTTTGTGGGACCTGGTCCTCTTCTAAATTTTTCCACAACGCTTCTGAGTGTGGTAAAAACCATTGTTTAAGTTGTGCCAATATGGCAGCAAAATAATAATCCTGGATGTGAACGTGGCCTATCCCCCCCGCTTTTCTATGTTTGACAAGCTTACTGAATGCACATCTCGCCTTCCCTCCTTGCCATAGGTAGTTGTTTATCAGGGATTGCATAGATTTAAAATAGGAGTTTGGTAAGACTATAGGGAGCGTGCGAAACAGGTATAACACCTGAGGGAGGATCTGCATTTTAAAGGCTGCTAGTCTACCCAGCCATGACAGTTCTGTTTTCGCTAGGGTCCTCAGTTTGGTCTTTAGTGTTTCCAGAAAGGGAGTAAAGTTGGACCTCAGGAGGTCCCCAGTCTTGGGGGTCAGAGTAATGCCTAAATAGGTGATACCTTCTTGTTTCCACGTGTAGGGAACTTTCTTTCTAAGGGAACACACCTCCTCCTCTGGAATGCCCAGATTCAGAATGTACGATTTAGACTCGTTGACCTTATAGTACGATACTGTGTTAAATGCATGTAATGCCTCATGTACCGCTGGTAAGGAGGTTTCTGTCTTTGACAGCATCAGGATAACGTCATCAGCAAAAAGGCTGATGACATGCTCCTTCCCCCCCGCTGTGATACCCGAGATATCAGGGTGTTTACGCAAATAGGAAGCGAGTGGCTCCATCAACAGATTAAAAATCAATGGCGAGAGGGGACACCCCTGCCTTGTCCCATTGGATATGGTAAACGGAGTGGACAACACTCCTGCTACATAGACCTGTGCAGTGGGAAGGGTATACAGTGCCATTATTGCTGAGTAGATAAATCCCCTGAACCCAAACTTGTCCAACACTCTAGAGAGGAATTGCCAATGGATCCTATCGAACGCCTTCTCTGCGTCCAGCGCCAGGAGCAGAGAAGGCGTTCCCCCACCAGCCGCTACATGGATCACGTTGATCAACCGGCGGGTGGCGTCTGATGTTTGACGTCCTCTAGTAAATCCAGATTGGTCCCTATCGATCAACCCGGGTAATATGTCTACTAGCCTATTTGCAAGTATTTTGGCATATATCTTGATATCATTGTTGAGCAATGATATTGGTCTAAAATTTTAAGGGATATCTGGGTCTTTCCCGGGTTTTGGCAGCGCCACTATCATTGCCATCAACATCTCAGGAGGAATAAGGGATTCTGCAGCTGCTGAATTAAAGAGTTTCTCCAGATGTGGGACCAGGCTATCCTGAAAGAATTTATAGTACTCTCCCGTAAAGCCATCTGGCCCTGGAGACTTATTATTGGGAAGATTCTTGATGACATCACCTATCTCTGCTCCTGAGACAGGGGAGTTCAACTCCTCTAGGTGTTCAGGGGTGAGCTTCGGGAGGTCTATGTGTTGTAGGAATGAGTCTATCAGTGAGATGTTCGGCTGGGGGATATTAGGATCATCTTTAAGATTATATAGCATACTGCAATATTGGCTAAATGCGTCCGCTATCTCCTGTGGGTGGTAGAGCTTAGTCTTCGTCACTGGGTGGATAATATAAGGGATCTGTGTCTTATGTCTCTGGCCCCTAAGCTTGTTAGCCAGCATCTTGCCTGCTCTGTTGCCACTCGTGTAGTATTGTAGTTTTAGCCTCCTTGAGGACTTCTCAAAGTCCTCTTGGAACAGCAGTCGTAGTTCAGTACGGAGTTGTGACAGTTGAGCTGTAGTACTTGGGGACAATCTACTTTTATTTTGTTTCTCGAGGGCCTCTATGTCAGAGATAAGATTATTCATATGTGTCTGCCTCAACCTCTTACTCCTGGCCCCCTGTTGGATCAAGATCCCCCTCGCAAATGCCTTATGGGCATTCCAAAGCACCCCTGGATTTGACACCGATGGGCAGTTGAGTGTGAAAAATTCTTTCAGCTGACCTTCAATCCTAGATCTGGTCGAACCATCCTGGAACAGTCTAGGGTTCGCTCTCCAAATGTGAGTACCTCTATTATTAGTATTGTTGCCGATAGACAGCGTGATCGAGGCATGGTCCGACCAGGTGATGGTATTGATTCGGGCAGCTGTACAGTTAAACAATAAGCATTTATCTACTATGAACAAATCAATTCTACTATATGTTCTATGGCAATTAGAAAAAAAAGAAAAGTCCTTTTCATCCGCATTGAGACACCTCCATGAATCGAATACTTCATGAGCCCTCAGGGATTCTCCCAAGGACGCCGGAGCTCGTTTGTGAACTGCCGTGGAGTCTACAGAGGGGTCCGGGGTGATGTTGAAGTCTCCACACAGTAAAACTCTACCCCTCTCTATAGCCCTTATTTTCTTCATAACCTTGTTGAAGAAACGGACTTGCCCATGGTTTGGTGCATAAATGTTCCCTATCGTGTAGGTAGTAGAGTCAATGTCACATATCAGGATCAAAAAACGTCCCTGGGGGTCTGCTACCAATGAATGCAGCTTGAAGGTTACAGAGTTCCTTATGGCTATCATCACTCCCTTCTTTTTCTCATCCGCATTGGCGTAAAAGTAGTGTTGGAATTGGGGATGACTGCACTTAGGGGGGGAAGACAGAGTGAAGTGAGTCTCCTGGACGCACAAGACGTCACAATGCTGGCCCATAGCCTCTTTCCATAATGAACGCCTTTTCGCCGGGTGATTAAGGCCCTTGGCATTGATTGACATGAATTTTAGCACCATTTGGTAGTGTGATATGGTGGGGTAGCATAAGGTGAACAGCTCTTACTCACTGTCAGGTGAATGTCCAGCTTTAGTTGCATTGGCTGAGGTGTCTGTTGAGGCCATCGATTCTTCAAGTGTCCAGATGGTATGGGCTCCAAGCATTTGTAGAGACGTCGGTTAGATCCGAATGGGGAGAAAAACAAAAACATAAGTATACAGCAACAAAAAAAAAAACAGTCAACACAGGCTAATAGCCCAACTAGTGAAAAGTGAACAAGAGTGTGGCCCATGGCCACTCAAATAAACTGGGGTAGGAAAGTCCGAGCTGTAAGTGTCACACGGACCGCGCAGATTCCTCCCTCAGCAGGTGAATATATGGCATGTTATGCCCATCCGATCTATTTATGGGTGCGGGCATTTCTCGAATTCACTTTGTGCCAGTCCTGAGGTGGTGCAGAGCGACTTGGATTCGCTGGGTCTTGAGATTGGGGGTCAGGTGTAATCCCCCACGATTTAAGGAAGGCCAGACCCCTTGCCATAGAGTCGATCACATAGTCCGTTCCCTCCTTAGTGACAATCAATTTTGTCGGGAAGCCCCACTTGTAGCTAAGGTTGTGGTTCCTGAGTGCCTTCGTTATTGTGTTTAAATTCCTGCGTTTCTGCAGCGTAAATTGCGACAAGTCAGCATAAAATTGTAGATTATCGTATGGTACTGGGATTTTCCCTTTCACCCTGGATGCTGCCATCAACTTTTCTTTGGTATAGTAAAAATGAAATCTCATAATAACATCTCTGGGTATGTTCTCTGATAGATAGGAGGGTTTGGGCAGGCGGTGGATTCTGTCAACATTAAAGTCCAGCTCCTTCATGTCAGGGAGGGTTGCAGTCAGAAGCTGGGAGACATACTGGCGCAGCTCAGCCTGTTGCACTGTCTCAGGGATCCCCCTTATCTTAACGTTGTTCCTCCTGCTTCTGTCTTCTAAATCTGCCATTTTCGTTTTAAGTGCCTCCAGCTCATCCTCCCTCCCATCATTAGCATCCACCAGGTCATTTATTGTGTCAGCAAATTCTCCCATCTTAACTTCCACATGTGTCACCCTTTCTGTAACTGAGCCCAGTTCTTTGCTAAACTTGTGCAGGCATGACACCATGTCAGTGTGCAAGGAGCTTCTCAGGGAAACCAGCATTTCCTTTAGGACAGTGTCCATGACTGGCTGATTGGCCGTGGGGAATGTATCAATGGAGTCAGGGAGCTCCCTCGTGTCCTCCCTAGATTCCTCCCCAGAGATAAATAAAGCGTTCACCTCTTCATCCGCTGCATCCGCTCTGAACCTGGATTTTTCAGGGCTCCCCGAAGAAGGTGTAGGTGGAGGAGAAGTGGATGATCTAGGAGGACTACTCCTTTTGTTGGTTTTGCTGGTTGGGTATTGTTGTAGGCGCGGGCCCGCCATCGGCGTGGATGTCGCTCCGGCGCCATGTTGCTTGGCCTCGAGGGGATAGAACTCGGTCAGCTTCTGGGGCCGGTTCCCCGATTTTTTGGGCTTAGTCATGCCCGCTGTGCAGGAGGTCTGCTCTGCCACTAATCCGCCGTGCAGGGCGGTGTTTTTGCTGCTCGGATGGGCTGCTATAAGCCGTTGTCTGCCTGCTATTGCTGGAGCTCCGCTCTCAAGCGTCCATCGCGGTCCCCGGCTAGCTCCGCCCCCAATGTTTTTACTTTTAATGGCTCCCACTACCTCCAGGTGCAGGGGGTTGCGATGGGGACATGTTGTGCCCCATCGTATGCCAGCCTGTACCGCGGGGAGTGGGAATCTATATTTTTGGCAGATAAAACTCTGGCCATATATACTGATCACATTCTTGGATGGTACCGATATCTGGACGATATCCTGGTCGTCTGGGATGGACCCCAGGATTTGCTCTAGCAGTGCTTTTTAAGGATGAATAAAAATAACTTTAATTTAAACTTCACCATGTCCTTTGACTCTGTTACTTTTCTGGATACGGAAATTTACAAAGGAATTGGAGGCAAATTGTGTACTAAACTATATAGAAAACCTACAGCGGGTAACACAATATTCCATGTTACAAGCTTCCACACACAACCGTTAATTGACTCTATTCCTTATAGTCAATATTTAAGGATAAAGCGTAACTGTACTGATGACAAAACCTTTATAATAGAGGCTGGGAAACTTTGTGATAGGCTCCTTCTTAGGGGCTACTCACATGCTTCTTTAAAAAAGATAATTTAAACAAGTAACAATGGGCCAGATTCATGTAGATTTGCGGCGGCGTATCGTATCCCGTTTACGTTACGCCGCCGCAAGTTTCCAGCGTAAGTGCTTGATTCACAAAGCACTTGCGTGTAAACGTTCGGCGGCGTAGCATAAAGCCGTCCAGCGCAAGCCCGCCTAATTCAAATGGGGCGTGTACCATTTAAATTAGGCGCGTTCCCGCGCCGAACGTTCTGCGCATGCGCCGTTTGGAAATTTCCCACCGTGCTTTGCGTGAAATTACGGCGCCCCAACGTGTTTTTTGAACGGCGCCGTGCATAACGTACTACGCAGCGTCTTACGCAAAAAACATGGATGGTGTAATTTTACACCATCTAAATAGCATACTTTACGACGGGAAAAACCGAAGTAAGAGAATGCGACGAACGCGCGTACCTTCGTGGATCGCCGTAAACAGCTAATTTGCATACCCGATGCTGGAAAACGACGCAAACTCCACCCAGCGGCCGCCGGAGAATTACACCTACGATCCGAAGGCGTACGAAGCCGTACGCCTGTCGGATCTATGCCAAAAGCCGTCGTATCTTGGTTTGAGGATTCCAAATCAAGATACGATGCGGCAAATTTGAAAATACATATTTCTGCTGTGAATCTGGCCCAATGAGTTCAAGAAATGATCTACTTCAGGGGTCATCAACCCCCGGGCCGTGGCCTTACTACAGACGGGCCGCGGGTGCGGCGGCCGGCATTACAGAGACAGGCAGCTGGGATATAAGCGCCCCCCGCATCGCTGCTCTTCCGCCCTTTCAGCGTCAATGTCGGAGGTGCGCGGAAGCAGAGAGATGACAACATCTCTCTCCGCCCCTCGCATCGCTGCTTCTCGGCACTTCCATCTTCGCTTCCAGGTTTGTGCTCTCAAGATGTTTGAATGCTCACACATGAACGTCGCCATTATGGCAAGGTGCTCTCTAGAATCACGGTAAAGGCAGTGTTCTGTAAATGTAGAGGTAACTACGGATGTGCGAGCGATGTCACCAGCCAGAGCCTACATCTACTAAATGCTGCAGCTTAAACTTTAAAGGTACTTTTAGGGAAGACCTATTTCAAGCATTAACATTTATATCTTAATTTCCACATTTGTAAAATTAATTTTTTTATATATTCTTTATTTATATTTCAAAAAGGATACATCTGACAATACATTATACATCTTCCATTGTATTTCCATACATGGTACATTTCTCATCCTATTATTATATTATTTAATCCTATTTTTAATCACCCCTCTCACCTCTACTCTTTATTGTCATTACTTTACATTCCATGTATTCCTATATGTAGACCCAATAAGGTGCCCCTCTTTCTCCTAAGTTTCCTTATCTTTTATTTCTCTCAACCTTCCTCATTTTTCCCTTTTTGATTTTAAATTCCCCCAACTACTCCCCTCCCAAAACAGACCTAAAACAAAACATAACCTTAAGAAAGAAAAAATAAATAAATAAATAAATGGCAAATGACACGCTCAGGGCTTCCATGGATTCTGCATTATGGTGAGTTGAACTATTTCATTTATTACTACAATGTAATAATAGAAATAATGCGCTGACAAATTGCCAGCGAAAAATGGTTTACCCCCCGCGTGCCAACCCCCGCCCCGGGCCTTGGCACAATTTTCGTCCACGCAGCCGGTCCCCGGTGTTAAAAAGGTTGGGGACCACTGATCTACTTTACAACAAAAAGCCACCAAAAGATAACAACATTTTGAGAATTATCAGAGGATATAATCAACAACCACATCAAGTAAAACAAATTATTGAAAAATATTGGCATATGTTGACACTAGATCCAGCCTTGGGTCCCTTGGTTCCAGAAAAGCCACTCTTCACTTTTTTTAGAAGAGCTCCATCCATTAGTGATAGAGTCATTAGCAGTGAGTTCAAAAATGTACCTATACATTGTAAATATAAGGGCACTTTCATGTGTGGAAAGTGCAATTACTATACTATGCTTGTACAAAAGAACCCTGTCCTTCCAAATGGAAAAACATTTTTTCCGAAAACACTTTGCAAATTGTAGAACCTTGGGAGTCATCTACCTGTTGCAATGTAGCTGTGGTTGCTTCTATATTGAGAAGACCAAGCTGGAATTCTGGAGGAGGGTCTATAGACACATCCACAGCATGCGGTTGTGTGGTCCGGACCTCCCCCTGGGACGCCATGTTACCTTAGTACATGGTGGACATGGTGGAGTGTTCCCCAGTGTCAAATTTTTGATCATGGATAGGATACACCCCAACCCCAGGGGGGTGACTGGAATAAGACCCTGCTCCAGATGGAACTGAGATGTATTTTCCAGTTAAATGCTACATTGCCTCCAGGCTTAAATAAGGCTATTTGCTTTAAACCTTTTCTGGAGGGCTTCTCCTCAGGTGGCATAGAAAAATGAACCACTGACATAAGTGCAATGTAATAATAATATCTGCTGGTTTGCCTTTTAATACCACTAAATCTTATATAATTTACAATTTATGATTAATGTACCTGCTTATGTAATTTTGCTATCTTCTAGTTGGGTCATATTTAACATCTATGGGGTATGCCAGTCAACTTTATATTGAAAATTCTTATTATTGATTAAACTGTTATGTAATATTTGGGTATTACTATTCCATTTCCTTTTAGCTTATCTTGCCTTTGCTTTATGCAGGTTTTCCAAGATTGCTTGCGGTGGTCGATCAAAGGGATTGCCCGGCACACAAAGCCGCCAGTTCTTCGAACCTGGGCGGCGCTAGAGACTCTGATCTTCCATACCCACCCACACTCTCTATTTTGCGACTCCTAGCGGATATGCTCAGTCCGCAGTTGAGGCTTATTGTATCGGTGGATGTGGTGTGCGTGACGCCGCCCCGACGCGATGACCTTGTACATGCGTGGTGGGGGCTTTGCCACGCACCCCAGATCCAGGGGACTAATGAGGAGTTCCCTACTATCCTTGTTTCTCGCGGTCAGCTGTCTGCGATAGCTGATGGGAGGGACTTGATATAAACACAGAGTACCCACACCTCTACACCAGCATTCCTTGTTGGATTGTTATGGTGTGAGGTCAAATCTGTTAAATAAGTTTCATGTCTATATTACCTGCCTCAATGATATTATGCTGGAGGGCTTCTCCTCAGGTGGCATAGAAAAATGAACCACTGACATAAGTGCAATGTAATATTAATATCTGATGGTTTGCCTTTTAATACCACTAAATCTTATATCATTTACAATTTATGATTAATGTACCTGCTTATGTAATTTTGCTATCTTCTAGTTGGGTCATATTTAACATCTATGGGGTATACCAGTCAACTTTATATTGAAAATTCTTATTATTGATTAAACTGTTATGTAATATTTGGGTATTACTATTCCATTTCCTTTTAGCTTATCTTGCCTTTGCTTTATGCAGGTTTTCCGAGATTGTTTGCGGTGGTCGATCAAAGGGATTGCCCGGAACACAAAGCCGCCAGTTCTTCGAACCTGGATGGCGCTAGAGACTCTGATCTTCCATACCCACCCACACTCTCTATTTTGCGACTCCTAGCGGATATGCTCAGTCCGCAGTTGATGACCTTGTGCATGCGTGGTGGGGGCTTTGCCACGCACACCAGATCCAGGGGACTAACGAGGAGTTCCCTACTATCCTTGTTTCTCGCGGTCAGCTGTCTGCAATAGCTGATGGGAGGGACTTGATATAAATACAGAGTACCCACACCTCTACACCAGCATTCGTTGTTGGATTGTTATGGTGTGAGGTCAAATCTGGTAAATAAGTTTCATGTCTATATTACCTGCCTCAATGATATTATGCAACACTACCCTCTAGTGGATCTTTACAGATAGGGTTTTTTACTAAACCATCACCTTTATGCTTGGGTACTAGCTAGTTTGGATTTAGTTATTCAAACTTATTGGTCTATGTTATCATTTAGAGTGACAGGAAGATTTGATAAAGTAGATAAAAACATACGATCGCAGCAAGCGGACATTTATGGTGAAATGCTCTGCCCATAGGCTATAGAAGAATTCTAATGTTGGTTGACTAGTAATAATAATTAATAGATATAATTATTATTAGTCATACAAAATTAGAAATCTTCTATAGCTTGTAGGCGGAACATTCGTCCGGAAATGTACGATTGCGGCATCGTACAGTTTCGTTGCTCCTTCAAATCTTTTTTTTTTTTTTAAGATTCTGTCGAATCTTCTTTTTTTTTTTTTTTTTTTTTTTTAAAGATTCCGTCAAATCTTCTTTTTTTTTTTAAGATTCCGTCGAATCTTCTTAGAACATTCAACAGACACCATAAGCCTTCAATGACAGATTCAACCTTAATTAATTTGGATTTTCGGACAAAATGCATTTTTCTTAACGAAACACGAAATAAATAAAAACGAATTTCGGGAGTAACTAAATTAATTAATTTTTCAAACGAAAACGAAATTCCGAAACAAAATATTTCAGTGTGCACATGTCTAATAAACACCAGCATTATGAATAAATATGATAGTGTCCTAATTTTGGCAGTATAATGATTGATAGTCCCAACAAGTTTCGCCCAGTCGCTTCTTCAGAGGAACTCAACCGCTGAAACTTTAGTGCTGTGATGAGGAAACAGAATAACAGTTAACAGCTTAATAATAAAATATTAATATTAAGTAAAATATTACTAAATTAATTGTACATCATCTGCAGTGTTGACCAGGTCATGCTTACCCTGGGATTTATCTTGCTACTTATTAAGGAGAAAAAGGTTAAGCTTCAAGTTTGGTGTCAAACAATTGAATTTTATATGGCTATAGGACCAGACTATAATCAATAACAAATATATATATAATTCTAAGTATGTAGAAGAGACCATTGCATTGGGTTCTCAATTATTAATTCTTACTTACAGATATATTATCAGAGAAACTAATATCCGGGGATGCTCATATAACAGTGATGGATTAAATAATTAGCTTCAAAGACACTATGGGAAAGAAGGATAATAATTATCTAATGGTGTTAATCTAATGGAGCTGCATATGTGATTTATAAGTTTATATATCAATAAAGGTAACTCTGAATAAAAGGAAGTTGAATTAAATTGCCACTGTCAGGTAATGGCCAATTATCATTAACCACTTCCATACAGGGCACTTATACACCTTCCTGCCCAGACCAATTTTTAGCTTTCAGCAGCACTGTTGCACGGTGATGCTACACTGTACCCAAACTACATTTTTATCATTTTGTTCCCACAAATAGAGCTTTCTTTTGGTGGTATTTGATCACCTCTGGGATTTTTATTTTCTGCAAACAAAAAATAAAAAATGACCGGAAATTTAGAAAAAAAAAAAAGTTTTTTTTTGTCCCAGTTACAAAACATTGTACATAAGTATGTTTTCTCCTTCACTGATGGGCACTGATGGTACTGCACTGATGGGCACTGATAAGGCAGCACTGATGGGCACCGTTGAGGTGGCACTGAAGAGGTGGCATTAATGGGCACTGATGATAAAATCAATGATAAAATAAAAAAGAATAGAAAAACAATAGAACAGAATAGAATCAATTAAAATATATATTATATTTTATTCTATTCTCTTGTTTCTCTTTTCTATTCCATTCTAATCTTTTCTATTCGAATTTGAATTCATTTTATACGAAATTCGAATTTCTTATTGAATGAAATCGAATTTGAAGAGAAAAGATTATAAAAGATTAGTTTCATATTAGAATTTGAAAAAATTTTGACCGAATTCCTAAAAAGTCGATCAAATTTGAAAAATGTAATTAGATTAGAAAAAATCTACTGCATTCGAGAAAATTCTACCGCATTTGAAAAAGATCTACCGAATTAGAAAAAAATACCGCATTTGAAAAAAATCTACTAAATTAGAAAAAAACTACCACATTCGATTTTTTTTACATATAACCATTTTCCAAAATTCGAATTTCATATAGAATGAAATCGAATTGGAATAGAAAAGATTAGAATAGAATAGAAAATAATAGAAAAGTTAATAAACTAGAAAAACAATAGAACAGAATAGAATAAAATATAATATATATTTTTTTCTATTCCGTTCTATTGTTTTTCTATGCTATTCTTTTCTATTATTTTATTCGAATGCATTCTATACGTAATTAGAATTTCATAATTAGAATTTCTGAAAATGGTTATATATATAAATATATAAAAATATAAATAAATAGAATAAAATCTAATTCTAATAGAATAGACTAGAATAGAAAAAAACAATAGAACAGAATAGAATTTTTATATATATATATATATATATATATATATATATATATATATATATATATATATATATATATATATATACACAGTACAGACCAAAAGTTTGGACACACCTTCTCATTCAAAGAGTTTTCTTTATTTTCATGACTATGAAAATTGTAGATTCACACTGAAGGCATCAAAACTATGAATTAGCACATGTGGAATTATACATAACAAAAAAGTGTGAAACAAATGAAAATATATTTCATATTCTAGGTTCTTCAAAGTAGCCACCTTTTGCTTTGATTACTGCTTGGCACACTCTTGGCATTCTCTTGATGAGCTTCAAGAGGTAGTCACCTGGCGCAGCACCCCATCACTCTCCTTCTTGGTCAAATAGCCCTTACATAGCCTGGAGGTGTGTTTGGGGTCATTGTCCTGTTGAAAAATAAATGATGGTCCAACTAAACGCAAACCAGATGGAATAGCATGCCGCTGCAAGATGCTGTGGTGGCCATGCTGGTTCAGTATGCCTTCAATTTTGATTAAATCCCCAACAGTGTCACCAGCAAAGCACCCCCAAACCATCACACCTCCTCCTCCATGCTTCACGGTGGGAACCAGGCATGTAGAGTCCATCCGTTCACCTTTTCTGCGTCGCACAAAGACACAGGGGTTGAAACCAAAGATCTCAAGTTTGGACTCATCAGACCAAAACACAGATTTCCACTGGTCTAATGTCCAGTCCTTGTGTTCTTTAGCCCAAACAAGTCTCTTCTGCTTGTTGCCTTTCTTTAGCAGTGGTTTCCTAGGAGATATTCTACCATGAAGACCTGATTCACACAGTCTCCTCTTAACAGTTCTAGAGATGTGTCTGCTGCAAAAGGTGGCTACTTTGAAGAACCTAGAATATAAAATATATTTTCAGTTGTTATACACTCTTTCGTTATGTATAATTCCACATGTGTTAATTCATAGTTTTGATGCCTTCAGTGTGAATCTACAATTTTCATAGTCATGAAAATAAAGAAAACTCTGAATGAGAAGGTCCAAACTTTTGGTCTGCACTGTATATATACAGTGCTTTGCGAAAGTATTCAGCCCCCTTGAACTTTGCGAACTTTTGCCACAATTCAGGCTTCAAACATAAAGATATAAAACTGTAATTTTTTTTGAAGAATCAACAACAAGTGGGACACAATCATGAAGTGGAACGAAATTTATTGGATATTTCAAACTTTTTTAACAAATAAAAAACTGAAAAATTGGGAGTGCAAAATTATTCAGCGCCTTTACTTTCAGTGCAGCAAACTCTCTCCAGAAGTTCAGTGAGGATCTCTGAATGATCCAATGTTGACCTAAATGACTAATGATGATAAATAGAAACCACCTGTGTGTAATCAAGTCTCCGTATAAATGCACCAGCACTGTGATAGTCTCAGAGGTCCGTTTAAAGCGCAGAGAGCATCATGAAGAACAAGGAACACACCAGGCAGGTCCGAGATACTGTTGTGGAGAAGTTTAAAGCCGGATTTGGATAGAATTTTTTTTCCCAAGCTTTAAACATCCCAAGGAGCACTGTGCAAGCGATAATATTGAAATGGAAGGAGTATCAGACCACTGCAAATCTACGAAGACCTGGCCGTCCCTCTAAACTTTCAGCTCATACAAAGAGAAGACTGATCAAAGATGCAGCCAAGAGGCCCATGATCACTCTGGATGAACTGCAGAGATCTACAGCTGAGGTGGGAGACTCTGTCCATAGGACAACAATCAGTCCTATACTGCACAAATCTGGCCTTTATGGAAGAGTGGCAAGAAGAAAGCCATTTCTTAAAGATATCCATAAAATGTGTAGTTTAAAGTTTGCCACAAGCCACCTGGGAGACACACCAAACATGTGGAAGAAGGTGCTCTGGTCAGATGAAACCAAAATCGAACTGTTTGGCAACAATGCAAAACGTTATGTTTGGTGTTAAAGCAACACAGCTCATCACCCTGAACACACCATCCCCACTGTCAAACATGGTGGTGGCAGCGTCATGGTTTGGGCCTGCTTTTCTTCAGCAGGGACAGGGAAGATGGTTAAAATTGATGGGAAGATGGATGGAGCCAAATACAGGACCATTCTGAAAGAAAACCTGATGGAGTCTGCAAAAGACCTGAGACTGGGACGGAGATTTGTCTTCCAACAAGACAATGATCCAAAACATAAAGCAAAATCTACAATGGAATGGTTCACAAATAAACATATCCAGGTGTTAGAATGGCCAAGTCAAAGTCCAGACCTGAATCCAATCGAGAATCTGTGGAAAGAACTGAAAACTGCTGTTCACAAACGCTCTCCATCCAACCTCACTGAGCTCGAGCTGTTTTGCAAGGAGGAATGGGCAAAAATGTCAGTCTCTCGATGTGCAAAACTGATAGAGACATACCCCAAGCGACTTACAGCTGTAATCGCAGCAAAAGGTGGCGCTACAAAGTATTAACTTAAGGGGGCTGAATAATTTTGCACGCCTAATTTTTCTGGTTTTTATTTGTTAAAAAAGTTAAAAATATCCAATAA